>NC_092276.1:8670522-8708022 GCF_036320965.1 Panulirus ornatus
CATTAGTGTCGATGGTGTAGGGAAGATAAGGATGTCGTTGTATATGCTCTTGTCGAAGGTGAAATGAAGACGCGTGTGTCGAGGGTAAAATGAAGTTAGTTCTATCTTGAATGTAGTGAAGATGTGCCTGTCCATGATGTAGTGAAGATGTACCTGTCCATGGTGTAGTGAAGATGTACCTGTCCATGGTGTAGTGAAGATGTGCCTGTCCATGATGTAGTGAAGATGTGCCTGTCCATGGTGTAGTGAAGATGTACCTGTCCATGGTGTAGTGAAGATATACCTGTCCATGGTGTAGTGAAGATGTGCCTGTCCATGATGTAGTGAAGATGTACCTGTCCATGGTGTGGTGAAGATGTACCTGTCCATGGTGTAGTGAAGATGTACCTGTTGATGGTGTAGTGAAGATGTGCCTGTCCATGATGTAGTGAAGATGTACCTGTCCATGGTGTGGTGAAGATGTACCTGTCCATGGTGTAGTGAAGATGACTCTGGTGGATAGACTTATCATATTCACCTTCGAACATTGATTCTTCTAGTTTATCATTCTTCCTTCCATTTGATACTATTTCTTTCTTCCTCCCACTTGATCCTACGTTTATCATTCTTTCTTCCACTTGATCCTACGTTTATCATCTTCCCTTCCACTTGATCCTACGTTTATCATTCTTCCTCCCACTTGATCCTACGTATATCATCTTCCCTTCCTCTTGATCCTACGTATTATATCTTCCCTTCCATTTGATCCTACGTATATCATCTTCCCTTCCACTTGGTCCTACGTTTATCATCCTTCCTCCCACTTGATCCTACGTATATCATCTTCCCTTCCACTTGATCCTACGTTTATCATTCTTCGTCCCACTTGATCCTACGTTTATCATTCTTCGTCCCACTTGACCCAACAGTCATTGTTTAAGGAGAGATGTTCATTCATGTTGGGTACCAATGGCAGGAGGCCAGGCCGATGCTCACGCCCCTGGCAGGCCAGTGTTCGATCGTTGGGCAGGTGGTTCTGGCCCTACGACAGAGATTCCTGCTTTTGTCTGACTCAGGAAGAGAAATATGTGGTGTGAGTTCGATATCATCGGTTCCGAACGCCTTATCATGATTATGATTCCTATCATATCATCATTCTTTATTGCTTCTTCACTGTCGTCTCTCCTATTGTCATTTCTTTTCAGATTTCCTGCTTTTCCTTTGTCTTTATCATCGCTTCTCTTATTCCTGCTATTCTCTTCTGTCCCTGTGAGACAATCTGTTTTAAGTGGAATTATAACCCTTCTCTTAGAGTTGGATGCTGTCGGAGATTGATCAGATGGTGGTGGAATCTATCTGTAATCGATGGCTCCCTCAGTGATCAGCATCGAGTCTGCCTCTGTCCACTTGAATAAACAATAGTGAAGAATCTATACATCCTTGCTTCTTACTTTCCTCTGGCGACACCTGGCAATCACAGGGAGCAAAACCGAAGCCTTAGTTCTTCTTGATCACTTGATTTCCAATGTTCGTACAGTGTATGCTTGACATAAGGGTTAAATTCAGGCCCAGTGACCTTCAGGTGTTTATAATCATTATGATCAAGGTAAAATCTATTATTTACTGAGTTTCTCTCAGCCAATTAATTAGTCTGTCGTGAACATGTGGGTAATTTGTGGAAATTGTTAAGACGGGTTTGATGTGACGTGTGTGGTATTTTAGCGTTGCAAGACGGAGGAGGAGGAGGAGGAAGAGGAGGAGGAGGAGGGTTGACAGTGCCAACACCAAAGTCACTACTGTGTGCAGGGAAGGGCTAAGTCTATGGCAGCTGCGCCACGCAAGGTCCCCGTGTCCTCGTTGGCTCTCGGCTTGAGAGAGAGAGAGAGAGAGAGAGAGAGAGAGAGAGAGAGAGAGAGAGAGAGAGAGAGAGAGAGTGTGTTTGATTACTATCTGTAATTACAATTTGTGATTACTATTTGTTTGGTTGCTGGGGAGAGAGAGAGAGTTTTACACTCGTGTTGTCCCGTGTGTGTGTGTGTGTGTGTGTGTGTGTGTGTGTGTGTCCTCGTGGCACCAGTCCCCTTGGCACAGTTGGCTCCCAAGCGGGGTCCCCCCCTTCCCGTGGGGGGGCGGGGGGCTAGGTGGCACACGAGGGTCATAAGGTGAGCTAGAGCTGGCCAGGGTTTGGCCAGCTCTGGCTTGGGCCAGCTTTTGGCCAGGCCTTGTACACACAGGGAGGGTGTAAGCTCGCTGGCCACTGTGACGCACCGCTCGAGCGTGGAGGGCGAGGCGGCCACTTCCTCTCTCTCTCTCTCTCTCTCTCTCTCTCTCTCTCTCTCTCTCTCTCTCTCTCTCTGTCTGTCTGTCTGTCTCTCTGTCTGTCTGTCTGTCTCTCTCTCTCTCTGTCAGTCTGTCTGTCTGTCTCTGTCTCTCTGTCTGTCTGTCTGTCTGTCTGTCTCTCTGTCTCTCTCTGTCTGTCTGTCTGTCTGTCTGGCTGTCTCTCTGTCTGTCTCTCTCTCTCTCTGTCAGTCTGTCTGTCTGTCTCTGTCTCTCTGTCTGTCTGTCTGTCTGTCTGTCTGTCTGTCTGTCTCTCTGTCTCTCTCTGTCTGTCTGTCTGTCTGTCTCTCTGTCTGTCTCTCTGTCTGTCTGTCTGTCTGTCTCTCTCTCTCTCTCTCTCTCTCTCTCTCTCTCTCTCTCTCTCTCTCTCTCTCTCTCTCTCTCTCTCTCTCTCTCTCTCCGTAGATAGTAGACGGTAGATAGCCACAGACCAGGGGAGTAAGGCGGTACTCCCTACCTGCCTAGGTATCTGGAGGGTTAGTTGAGTGTCCCTCCCTCCCTTCTCCTCCTCCCTTCTCTCTCTTCAACCTACAGGCAGTGAGCCAGCGTTGGGCCGCCACACACACACACACACACACACACACACACACACACACCGCTGCCACCCGCATGAGCAATTAGATCACGTCGCCTCCCTTCAAAAAAAGAAAAAAATCACATGACCTGGCCTGACCACCTTCAACCTGACCCACCTTTAACAGTTAGGTCAAATACCAGGTCATCATAATCCAAGGGTCGTAAGGTCACATTCACAGGTCGTCCACTTGGCCTATAGGGCCTTATGGTTGTGGTTAAGGATGGCGTGTATAGGCTAGCATTGTTGACTCTGAACCACGCACGGGCCAGCCTTTGGAGTGATGAGTTATTTGAGGAAATATCCTCACCTGGCTCCCTTTTCTGTTCCTTCTTTTGGAAAATTAAAAAAAACAAAAAAACGGGAGGAGAGGATTTCCAGCTCCGCGCTCCCTTCCCTTTTAGTCGCCTTCTACGACACGCAGGGAATACGTGGGAAGTATTCTTTCTCCCCTATCCCCAGGGATAATATATATATATATATATATATATATATATATATATATATATATATATATATATATATATATATATATATATGTGAATAAGAGCAAGGTTATTAGGTACAATAGGGTTGAGGGTCAAGTCAGTTGGGAGGTAAGTTTGAATGGAGAAAAATTGGAGGAAGTAAAGTGTTTTAGATATCTGGGAGTGGATCTGGCAGCGGATGGAACCATGGAAGCGGAAGTGGATCATAGGGTGGGGGAGGGGGCGAAAATTCTGGGAGACTTGAAGAATGTGTGGAAGTCGAGAACATTATCTCGGAAAGCAAAAATGGGTATGCTTGAAGGAATAGTGGTTCCAACAATGTTGTATGGTTGCGAAGCGTGGGCTATGGATAGAGTTGTGCGCATGAGAATGGATGTGCTGGAAATGAGATGTTTGAGGACAATGTGTGGTGTGAGGAGGTTTGATCGAGTAAGTAACGTAAGGGTAAGAGAGATGTGTGGAAATAAAAAGAGCGTGGTTGAGAGAGCAGAAGAGGGTGTTTTGAAATGGTTTGGGCACATGGAGAGAATGAGTGAGGAAAGATTGACCAAGAGGATATATGTGTCGGAGGTGGAGGGAACGAGGAGAAGTGGGAGACCAAATTGGAGGTGGAAAGATGGAGTGAAAAAGATTTTGTGTGATCGGGGCCTGAACATGCAGGAGGGTGAAAGGAGGGCAAGAAATAGAGTGAATTGGATCGATGTGGTATACCGGGGTTGACGTGCTGTCAGTGGATTGAATCAGGGCATGTGAAGCGTCTGGGGTAAACCATGGAAAGCTGTGTAGGTATGTATATTTGCGTGTGTGGACGTATGTATATACATATGTATGGGGGTGGGATGGGCCATTTCTTTCGTCTGTTTCCTTGCGCTACCTCGCAAACGCGGGAGACAGCGACAAAGCAAAAAAAAAAAAAAAAAAAAAATATATATATATATATATATATATATATATATATATATATATATATATATATATATATATATATATATATATATATCCTATCCTAAGCCAGGCGCCCAGTTTATCAACCAACCCTTAAGGGAGGATGAACAGCTGGGTTGACTGTGAACCGACTCCCACAACCAGGATTCGAACCTACGTGGTCTCGACCCTCTTAACGGACCCGGGAATGCGTCATGGTCAGCTAACGCTAACCACTATACATAGACATGATCAGGGCATTCAGTCGCCCGTGCCATCTCAGCCACCGTGAAAAAAGAAAAAAAAAGAAAAAAATAAGAAAAGACATGTGTTTTGAGTCAGCCTCTCTCATAGTGACACGGCCGTCTGCACTGCCCGGGTTTTTTTCAGTGGGGTGAGGAGCTAGGGTGGTGGCGGAGGAGGAGGAAGAGGAGGAAGATGACGAGGAGGAGGAGGAGGAGGAGGAGGAAGATGACGAGGAGGAGGAGGAGGAGGAGGAGGAGGAGGAGGAGGAGGAAGATGACGAGGAGGAGGAATAGGAGGAGGAGGAGGAAGATGACGAGGAGGAGGAGAAGGGATCTGGTCGTGCTGCATGACAGAGAGAAACGACCCATGATACCCATACATACCTAACTGGTCCCTCACTATTGCCAGCATCACTATCCACCACTAACACTGCTAACCATCACTATCCCTATATCTGTTTACTGGTTCACTACCACAATCGCCTCTCCCACCACCCCCTTAGCACCAACTAGTGCTGGCTCAGTGCCACCATCTCTGCCACCACCACGACTACCACCACCACCACCAGGACACTTGAGTCACAATAATGAAAGTTAGTATCAAAGGAGTTTTGTTTGGGTCGTGTAAGATGAGACAGTTAAACGTCGAATATGAGATGAAAATCGTTTTCTTTCAATGGAAGAGAGGGACTTATCACTTCTTTCAGAATTAGATATCAACTTGAGAGAGTTCTGCTCTGATATCTCTCGCTTGATATCATGTCATAAGATTGACTTATTTACCAAATGGTGTCCTAGCTACGTCTCTTCCTTGTATATCAATTGACTGTTATATTTCTTTCTTGTATCACCCCTGATGATGTGATCACTACACGAAAGAGCACTTGGGAACTGATCGTGTTCCATTTCTTCGTGGATTAGAATGAATATATCATAAGTTTGATATCGTATGATATCATCAGTTTACTAATTGTATAATCATATACAGACTTGTTTTTCTCTTTCCAGTGTGAAAGGAAGTTGTTCATATCTTAATGCTGGAGACAGTGATGGGGGTTGTGGGGGATGCAGGAATGGGATTTTGTTTAGGGGGAGAGGGATGTGGGAATGGGTGGGGACTGGTATTTTAGGGGGAACGTCAGGGATAGGGGGAGAAAGTGGGTGAGTAGTTGGTGGGTTGGAAGAGAAGATGTCCGGCTGATGATTGACAGCTTCGGTCTGTATATGTGTAGTTCCGCTCTGGCCCTAGAATGGTCTTACAACGTCTACACCTGCAGGAGTGGCCCACACCCACTGGTGGCAAGAGCACCTCGCCCTGTGGCACCTCAGACACCAACGGGCCTTTGAGAAAAGACCATTTCTTGTTGCCTCATCCTTGTATTCTTATGGTAGTGGAGACCTGATGTTAGTAGCTTGACTGATGCGCAAAAAGTATCGAATTTCTTTACGGGTCAAGAGGATTGGGCCCTTGTGAAGGCCAGCGTCACAAAGGCGTAGTAGCTTGGCGGCCGTTGAACGGATGTGACCCACGCGTTGTAGAACCATCGGGAGGAGGTCCTCTCCTTCGGCAGCCGCGAGTCACAAGACGAAGAAGGCCTTAGTGGCGCTGGGCGTAGTAGCTTGGCGGCCGTTGAACGGATGTGACCCACGCGTCGTATAACCATTGGAGGAGGTCCTCTCCTTCGGCAGCCGCGAGTCACAAGACGAAGAAGGCCTTAGTGGCGCTGGCAAACGGTGACCAACATGAGGTCCTCGACTTCGACAGCTACGTGTCACAGAGAGAAGCTTGGTGACTATCGGGTATGTGCTGAACAGGTTCTCCTGCCGTCAAGGGGAGGTTCCTCGAGTCTGACATCTACTTCGGCAGGAGATGCTGGATTTCTTCGACTACTGCCGCAGCCACCTCACCTCTCTGTTACTCATCACCCTTTCACTCAACGCTGTCCATTCCTCTGTCAATGTCACCTTGCATCGCATATGATCTTTTACAAGTTATTCAGTTTTTTTCTTGTAAATTTTCCTTATTCCTCTTCGAAATTAGGGCAATTCCACTCCCTTCTTACGCTTAAAATTCACGTTTATCTTTGTGCATTCTGGGGCCCAGCTGCAGACACTGGTTATATATATATATAAGACAAAGCAGACTTGTTTGAGAAACCTGACTGACGCACACGAGAGGATAAGAAGAAACACCCCTCACCCAAGAAATGTTTGGGCCTCTGACGATGAATTTATCATCAGCCTAATTAATCTGATTAGGAGTGGCAAGGTGTCTCTCATCTGAATGATGGATTATGATGCTCGAGTCATCACGGAGGAGAAAAACGATTAATGTGAATTCAGCTGAGGCTGGATTGGAAAGCTAAAAGGAATGACTTGAAGTGGATGAATTTTCAAGAGGACCGTCGTGATAGCACGGAGGACAGATTTTATGTAGGTGAAGATGAAGTACGGAGGAGAGATGGTTGTAGATGATGTATAATGTGACGGAATGGATGCACAGACGAGGATTCTGGACTATATAAATATACCAGTGGATGATGAAGGGATGAGGATCGCTTCCTGAAAGCGTCAGGTGAGTTGGTCAATGATTAATCACTTTACATGTTTATATGCACATGTGGCAAGCATTGCTGGTGGGTGATGTATTAGGGTTGTATCATCAGAGTTTATATCATATCTGACAAGTATGCACGTATGTGGATGTCCTTTCTCTTCTGTCCTGTTTGATAAATACAGCAGTTATGATAAGGCGAATAACGTAGGGACTAGAGGGTGGGCGGCCTACCTCACCCCTATTGGCCCAGAGTGTGTGGGCATAAGGACTTATAGCTGTAGTTGTAGGAGAGCTAAGCTTTAGCTTCAGTTTTAGCTTTTTAGCTTTTAGCTTTAGCTCCAGTGTTGTTTTGCCTGGTTCCCATTCTCGTTGGCCCGAATTCCATTCTCAGGGACGTAGTGGTAAAATGATATATAGATTGATTTGCATGTGAATATCACATATACTAGTATGTGAATATACCCACAGGAGGTTCTGTGATATATATATATATATATATATATATATATATATATATATATATATATATATATATTGCTAATGATAGATTTTGTTCCTCCAAGATTGTCTAATGTATACCACTATCTTCTCCCAAACATTTAGCCATAGATGTCTACACCCAGTCTTAGTTTTCTATTGCTATAAGGACGTTTCATCATGCAGTCTCGCAGTGTGATCCAATCAGTCTTACCACAGCAGACTTGAACGCATTATAATGCTATATTTTGGTCCGGTCAACTCTTTTACCATATGGCAGAGGGTTCGAATCCCACCACAGCATGAATAATCAAATGCCTCAAATGGCTGTTGGAAATGAAGCAATTTATTTTTTTTCTTCTCCCCCTTTTCGAAGTGAGTTCGAGTCTGGAGGTAGGCTGGTAGTTACAGCGTAGTACGCAAACATTTACGCTGTTTGTAGGGGAAGGTTATTGTAGGAGGAGGAGGAGGCGCGCCCCCCTGCCGCTCGTGTGTCTCACGCCAACACTACAAGAAGACATTCTTGTGTGGTGGTAATCGCGTGAACCTGTTCATTGTGCAAAGGGCCTACGGGTTCTAGTCGCTTGGCCATCCCTCGCTGTGTGTGTGTGTGTGTGTTGTGTGTGTGTGTGTGTGTGTGTGTGTGTGTGTGTGTGTGTGAGTGTGTGGTTACTATTTGTGTGTCACGGGGAGGGAGTTTTACACTCGAGTTGCCCCGTCCCTTAACCTTGAATGTGTGCCTTGTTTTTACTGCTACAGACAGACAGACAGACAGACAGACACACACACACACACACACACACACACACACACACACACACACACACACACACACACAAACACACACACACACACACACACCAGCCTAGGTTAACCACCTATTTCATCGACCAATCTCGAGGGGAGATGAACCCCTGGGTTGGGTATAGGTCGACTGCCACGCCCAGGATTCGAACCCATGCGGGTCCGGCCCCGGGCTGACCCGTCCTACCTCATGAACACTTATTTTCAATAAATTGTGATATAAACTCGTTATCCAACGACCCCGGGATCATTTCGTTCAGTTATGCTGGCCAACAGTATCACACGTTAACGAAAAACAACCTAGTCACTTTTTTTTTCGTTCAATATCTTTTTGCAAAGAATTACGATCATAAGAAATATCAGTGACACTCTCTCTCTCTCTCTCTCTCTCTCTCTCTCTCTCTCTCTCTCTCTCTCTCTCTCTCTCTCTCTCCAAGGTATCCAAGGCGTAAAACTCGACCTTATTTGCTCAAATTTGAGAAAGATGGTCTCCCTCCACGTCAGCCCCTCTCCACCCACATCCGTACCAAACTTTCTATCCTTGTTATCTAAATGGCCACCGTAGATAACTTCATTTTCTTTTAGTGTGCCATCGCCGAAGTAATCCGTTTTCCTTTTGTACACATTTGTACACCATAAGATCCCTGTACCAATTGTTCCTCTGTACGGTGTCGTGTGAGCACCTTTGATGTTGGCATGTGATCTGATGTACATTTGTACAAATTATCAGTTAAATATATCTAATATTCGCACTTCTTTAGGTTGTGCACAAGAACGATATTGTACAAATTATCATTTAAATGTCTCTAATATTCGCTCTTCTTTTGGATATTCACTCTTCTTTTGGTTGTACACAAGAACGATATTGTATAAATTATCTTTGAAATGTCCCTAATATTCGCTCTTCTTTTGTTTGTGCACAAGAACGATATTGTGCAAATTATCATTTAAATGTCTCTAATATTCGCTCTTCTTTTGGATATTCACTCTTCTTTTGGTTGTACACAAGAACGATATTGTATAAATTATCTTTGAAATGTCTCTAATATTCGCTCTTCTTTTGTTTGTGCACAAGAATGATATTGTACAAATTATCATTTAAATGTCTCTAATATTAGCTCTTCTTTTGGATATTCACTCTTCTTTAGGTTGTGCACAAGAACGATATTGTACACATTATCATTTAAATGTCTCTGATATTCGCACTTCTTTTGGATATTCGCTCTTCTCTTGGTTGTGCACAAGAACGATATTGTACAAATTATCATTTAAATGTCTCTAATATTCGCTCTTCTTTTGTTTGTGCACAAGGACGATATTGTACAAATTATCATTGAAATGTCTCTGATATTCGCTCTTCTTTTGGTTGTGCACAAGAATGATATTGTACAAATTATCATTGAAATGTCTCTAATATTCGCTCTTCTTTTGTTTGTGCACAAGAATGATATTGTACAAATTATCATTTAAATGTCTCTAATATTCGCTCTTCTTTTGGATATTCACTCTTCTTTTGGTTGTACACAAGAACGATATTGTACAAATTATCATTGAAATGTCTCTAATATTCGCTCTTCTTTTGTTTGTGCACAAGAACGATATTGTACAAATTATCATTTAAATGTCTCTAATATTCGCTCTTCTTTTGGATATTCACTCTTCTTTTGTTTGTGCACAAGGACGATATTGTACAAATTATCATTGAAATGTCTCTAATATTCGCTCTTCTTTTGTTTGTGCACAAGAACGATATTGTACAAATTATCATTGAAATGTCTCTAATATTCGCTCTTCTTTTGGTTGTGCACAAGAACGATATTGTACAAATTATCATTTAAATGTCTCTAATATTCGCTCTTCTTTTGGATATTCACTCTTCTTTTGTTTGTGCACAAGGACGATATTGTACAAATTATCATTGAAATGTCTCTAATATTCGCTCTTCTTTTGTTTGTGCACAAGAACGATATTGTACAAATTATCATTGAAATGTCTCTAATATTCGCTCTTCTTTTGGTTGTGCACAAGGACGATATTGTACAAATTATCTTTGAAATGTCTCTAATATTCGCTCTTCTTTTGGTTGTGCACAAGAGCGATATTAGAAATAACTAACGCGTCTTGCCTGACTGGTGTGGTCTCTGTTTGCCATGTACTGTTATACGAGGTCTGTCTTCCGTATTATATCTCGTGGCCTTTGACCAAAGAGGGTGTATAGACCCTTCCTTGCGACGCGTGCAATACACATTCATACATAGTGAACACCTGAGAGATTAAACCTATTAATAGTGAACACCTGAAAGGTTAAATCTATTAATAGTGAACACCTGAAAGGTTAAATCTATTAATAGTGATCACCTGAAAGGTTAAATCTATTAATAGTGAACACCTGATAGATTAAACCTAATAATAGTGAATACCTGAGAGATTAAACCTAATAATAGTGTACACCTGAGAGATTAAACCTAATGATAGTGAACTTCAGAGAGATTAAACCTAATAATATTGTACACCTGAGAGATTAAACCTAATGAATCTTAACTTTAAAAACACTTCTCTATAATGTCTATAGAGCTGAGAAGACGAATAGAATTCGTATAGATCCAAAATAAACATAATAGTCTCTTTTTATAGCTTTAGCCTCATTTATTTGCTATATTTCTCGAGCACGGTTCATTTATATCGGCCCTTATCAACACCAGTCGAGAGGCTCATTCTCCCTAGTTCGACCTGATGTTTCATTTGCATCGTCCCTTATCAACACCAGTTGAGAGGCTCATTCTCCCCAGTTCGACCCTGACGGTTCATTTACATCGTCCCCTATCAACACCAGTTGAGAGGCTCATTCTCCCCACTTCGACCCTGACGGTTCATTTGCACCGTCCCATATCTTCGCATGGCTCGTTCTCCCGTAGTTCGACCCGTTACCACGGGCTCAACATTGGCGTATTCATCTTAGAATATATATATACACCGATCCCTGAGGGACGATTGTAAAGACTCAAATAGTCCACTAGATCAGAGCATATTTGTGGGCCCCCTCCTCCCCCTTCCCGTCAATGAAGCCAAAAGCCAACGAGTTAATAGCTAGTCTTCACCTCTTAAACCACGCGGACCGAGTGTCCGCCCACAGACCCAGCGAGTTTTGCGGTGTTGAACCGTGAGTTAGGGGGTCGATTTTAGACACCTAGAGTGACGGGATCACCAAGTAAACTCAGTCATCCACCTGGACGTCACTCCACAAGGGGATATAAAAGTTCCTCTAGCCGTCACTGGGGGGGACGGGGTGGGTGAAACCTGCCTGCCTCTCTCTCTCTCTCTCTCTCTCTCTCTCTCTCTCTCTCTCTCTCTCTCTCTCTCTCTCTCTCTCTCTCTCTCTCTCTCTCTCTGGTGCCTTGAGTTGCAGCATCAACTGCTGGAGGAGGTGTCAAAATATGGTCCTTTCTCCAGCTGTAGAAAAAGAGAGGAGTTATGGTGACTGTGGGAGTCTGAAGCTATGGACTATGAGTCTGTGTATGTGGTCGAGTTCTGGAGTTGTTAAGATGAGTTACAGGGACTGTGTATGGGATAAAGACTTTGTGTGTGTGTGTGTTAATTTGTGAAGTTATAGTATAAGGTGAGAGTAGTGTAAGGTAGCGCGGTGTGTGTGTGTGTGTGTGTGTGTGTGTGTGTGTGTGTGTGTGTGTGTGTGTGTGTGTAGTGTTGGGGTTGTGAGAGACAGTGTGGTAGCATGACCAGCTCTAGCCCACGTGACGAGGCATCAACGTGAGTGAGGGATGTTGGATGAATTAGGATGAAGAACCTTGAGCCATGATGTACACTCCTGGGATATTCAGGCGAGTGCCAAGGTCAGCTACACCCCAGACTCACATGACTTCGATGTGTAGCCTCAATCACGACATCGATCTCACACAAGTTCATCAGACGGAGAGATATAGATATACCCATGACTTCGATGTGTAGCCTCAATGAAGACATCGATCTCACACAAGTTCACCAGACAGAGAGATATAGATATACTCATGACTTCGATGTGTAGCCTCAATCGCGACATCAATCTCACACAAGTTCATCAGACAGCGAGATATAGATATACTCATGACTTCGATTTGTAGCCTCAATGAAGACATCGATCTCACACAAGTTCATCAGACGGAGAGATATAGATATACCCATGACTTCGATGTGTAGCTTCAATCGCGACATCGATCTCACACAAGTTCACCAGGCAGAGAGATATAGATATACTCATGACTTCGATGTGTAGCCTCACTGAAGACATCGATCTCACACATGTTCACCAGACAGAGAGATATACATATACTCTTGTCAGTGTTACACAGACGCTTTGACGATGTGATACAACATACACAATTCACGAAGACCATTTTACAAAGCATCGAGTCAGATATTATTTACTATAGTGGTTCCATTACTAGTATCATCTAACGCCTAAATTACATTTAGATATATTCAAAAGTCTCTCCACAGAGATGTGGCTATCGAACTGTACACACTCGCTGTATCTTGCTGCGCCGTAAAATAATTGTTAAAAGTAATCTTCAAGAGAACCTGTGTCATGTAGTCTTCATACCTTTGTTTAGATTACCTCTTGCAAGGCTCAGCTATGTTAAGTGTTCGGTTGGACTCGCAAACACATTTGCCTTTTGAGTCTTTTTGCACGATTTGGCCACAATATTCTTCTGTGATATTCAAATTACTCACAGGAATGCAAATCTATTTAGAATTTAAGTGATTTCTTAATCGAATGTCTCTCCAAACCAGACGAGGAGGGTGGGGGTAAGGGAGGGAGAGAAGTTTGTCGCTGTCTTGCCCCCGTGTGATCAAGAAGATAGACGTGCTAGAGAGGCTAAAATCCTACCACGCGTCATTGACATGACCTAAAGTCTGACACTGTCATGGAGCTGTGTTGATCCCTCATCATCATTAACAATCATGGTCGTAATTGTATTTCTTGTGTATGAATATTAGCGTGTGTGTGTGTGTGTGTGTGTGTGTGTGTGTGTGTGTGATGTCTCCCTCTGTCCGTGCTACAGGTCAAGCCACCACCACCACCGTCCGTGGTGTACGTTCTCCCCGCCTCTGTTCTCGGTGACAGCCACCAGCCCAATCAACTCTGTCGCTAACCATTGAGTCACATTGATCACCCTGGCGCCATCCTCTGAACTGGAGGTGACATTCGTCTATTTCTGTGGTAGGGTGCGTGCGTGCGTGCCTTCGTGCGTGCTTGCATATGTGTCTTTGTGTGCGTGTACGTGTGTATATGAGGGTCTACCTCGTGCGTGCTGGCATATGTGTCTTTGTGAGTGTGTGTGTGTACGTGTAAGAGAATGTGTGTATATGAGTGCGTGCTTTTTGTGCGTGCTTGCATATGTGTCTTTGTGTATGTGTGCACGTGTAAGAGAATGTGTGTATATGAGTGTGTACCTTGTGCGTGCTGGCATATGTGTCTTTGTAAGTGTGTGTGTTTGCGTGTACGGGAATGTGTGTATATGAGTGTGTACCTCGTGTGTGTGTGTGTGTGTGTGTGTGTGTGTGTGTGTGTGTGTGTTCGTGTGTGTGTGTGTGTGTGTGTGTGTGTGTGTGTGTGTGTGTGTGTGTGTGTATGTGTGTGTGTGTACGTGTATGAGAATGTGTGTACATGAATGTGTAAGTATTTCAAGTATGCTGTATATAAAATCACAGCATGTTGACGTGTGGGAATATATAGAGCAATCATCTGCGATGTGTAATTACCTATTTGTGCTATACGGGGAGGGACGTTTCCACTCGTGAGGCCCCATATCTTGAGCCATCTCAATAATCATACACTTTCTTATACATCTGTTTGCTGGCCACGGTCACTGTTCGTTCATTCAGTCTCCTCCATTCATCCCCCATTCATGTACTATAAATGTACACCCATACATCATTTCTAACACGTTTTCTCTGTAATTTCATGTTATGATCTCTGGTTGTTCTAATCTTACATCTTTCAAAGAACTCTTCAGACTGGTTGAAGGACCTGCTGGTTGTGATTCGGTCACTCTTTACTCTTCTCTCTTCCATGGTGGGAAAAGATTCACGGTTCCTAGCCTTTTTCTTTAACTAATATATCTTAATTCCGGTATTATCTTTATTGACCTCCTCTGGACCTTCTCTACTAGCTCTTTGTGCTTCTATAAGAACTGTTAAGAATGGTTGAAGGACCTGCTGGTTGTGATTCGGTCACTCTTTACTCTTCTCGTCTTCCATGGTGGGAGAAGTTCAAGGTCCCTGGCCTTTTCTTCTAGCTAAGCTATCCTAACTCCGGTGTTATCTTTGTTGACCTCCTCTGGACCTTCTCTACTAGCTCTTTGTGCCTTCTTTAAGTGCGGTGACCAAACGTGAGAAGCATATTTTAGTGTTGGCCTAATGTAGGATGCGAATAGCTCACTGAATTTTTCAGTATTCCTATATTTGAATGTTCGTCTAATATTTTCTAACTGACAGTTTGTTTTCATTGTTATCATCCTAACGTGGGACTCTGGTGACGTGTTAGGGACGATATGTTCTACTGAATCTCTCTTTCGCACACATTCCAGCAGCATATTCCCTGCTTGATAATATTCATATCGAGGCCTTCTTTCACTGTGGTTCACCTTTGTATTTTTTTTAATGTATACTTGGGATTACTGTCATCAAACATTGAAGTCTGCTTAAGTCTCTTTGTAAGTTGATGCAATCCCTCACGCTTTTCAAATACTTCTTGACCTTTGCTTTACTTGCACACAACCTCAGGTAGGAGACCATACCCTCTAGTAAGTCCATAAAAAGAGTAATGGTCCCAGAACCTAACCCTGCGGCACTTCACTGGTCACTAGGTGACCTAAATTTATGTCGAGAAAGCTCCTCTGACATGCAGTCCTTTGACTTGTAGTCCTTTGTTCTCTTCCACTAAGATATATACTCTGTCCATTGCAGGAGTCTTCCCTCTTATTTCTGCCTGGAATAAGATACTATGTCCATTGCAGGAGTCTTCCCTCTTATTTTTGCCTGCAATAAGATACTCCGTCCATTGCAGAAGTCTTCCCTCTTATTTCTGCCTGCAATAAGATACCCTGTCCATTGCAGGAGACTTCCCTCTTATTTTTACCTGCAATAAGATACTCTGTCCATTGCAGGAGTCTTCCCTCTTATTTTTGCCTGCAATAAGATACTCTGTCCATTGCAGGAGTCTTCCCTCTTATTTTTGCCTGCAATAAGATACTCTGTCCATTGCAAGAGACTTCCCTCTTATTTTTGCCTGCAATAAGATACTCCGTCCATTGCAGGAGTCTTCCCTCTTATATCTGCCTGTGATCCAACCTCTTTATCACCCTCCCATGCGGCGCAGTGTCAAAAGCTTTCCGGCAGTCCAGAAACAAGCAGTCACCGAGACTTCTCTTTTGTCTAAAACTGAGCTCTTTCTCTCATAGAGATCTAAGACTCTCGTTACATATGACCTCAACTCCCTCTAAAACCGTGTTGTCTTTCACCTTAGTAATTTCTCCTTTTTGGGAGGAAGTTGTCCATTTTCCTTCTGATTATCTTTTCCAGCACCTTACAGACCACATTCGTCAGTGAGACCAGCCTGTAGTGCAGGACATATACCCATCTTTCTTTCTTAAAGAGAGGTATGATGTGTGCCCATTTCTCATTTCCCTCGAAGACTTTCCCATTCTCCAGCGGACATCTTGACCAGTACTGCAAGGGGTTTATTAAGTGTGTCTGCTTCACAGCTTCAACACACATGGAGGAAAGTTCGTCAAGAGCGTAATCTTTATATGGGTCAAGTCCTTTTATATTTGGTTAATGTAGTTCTCGATACCTCATATTGCTTTCGAAGGCCTCTTCCCCAATGCATCCCATTGGCGATTGGGCTATCGTGTTTTCTCTTGTGAAATCAATTTAAACGGGTCATTTGGTTCCTCATGTATCCTAACATTGTACTCTGTAGCTCTTCCCTGTGAGTTCTGACTAGCTCATCTAGGGCTGACAATGTAATGCTGATGGACTTATGGCCAAGTCTTGGATTTTCGCCTGCCTTGTCTACAATAGCTCCCTCCAAAGTGTCTCATTACTTAACCTGTGTGTGTGTGTGAAACCTGCTATATTTCGTGTGTATGATTACGATTTGTGATTACTAATCCATGATTCAGCTTGTGCCATCCATCTATGACCTAACTTTTGAATCACTTGTTCAGATATTTATTCTCTCTCATCTTTATCATCTTTTGGCAAGACGATTATTTTCCTCCTGCTTCAAAACACTGGCCCGTTGATAACATTGTGGTAAGAAGCTGGGCATCATACCAACCCCAAAGTCCCTCTCGGACATAGATCACTGCGTAGATTCCCTGAAACATGATAGCCATCGCCTTGCCTCATTCCTCGGTGTCTCTTCCTTATACATTTGGTCAAGGTGAACTTCACTAACCCAGTATCTGATAGTAGTTAAAAGAGATCATCGTTTCCTTGTAAGGTGTCCTGAATCCACAACATGGCTCGAGTTTAGCTCCATCCACACACATATTTAAGCATGATTCGAGTCTTAAAGGCACTTCAGTAGTGTAGTTCAGGAACAGAAGCGGGCTCAGGAGTGGGCCTTGTCGAACACCACTGGTGTTTACTTTTAGTGTGGGGGAAAGCTATGTATGTATACCTCACCACCCACCAGTAGCCTTATCATAGGAGGCTAAAAGGTCTTCCCCTTTGACCCTACGCTGCCAGATACTGTAGGTGCGAGAGAGAGAGAGAGAGAGAGAGAGAGAGAGAGAGAGAGAGAGAGAGAGAGAGAGAGAGAGAGAGGTCATGATGATTTCCTAAGGGCTGACATGGTAGATAATGTGCATGTGGGCAAGAGCTTGTGGGCGGTGGGCGGTGGGTGGGGTGTAGTGTGGGTGGGATGTGACAGATGGAAGAGGTCGTAAGGCGCCCACCGTCACTATCAGCGTCACCCAGAATACGTCAGGGTGAGGAGGGAAGAGGAGGGAATCACCGCGCCACCATCAACGCTTGCCTGGCTTGTGACATGACTCCTCCTTCCAGGGTGGGAAGACGACGCCAGACTTCGAGACCTCACTACCTCGCAGTGTTAGTCTCGACACCAGGGGTGGCATGACAGCATTGGTGCATGACAGCAGGGGTGGCATGACAGCATTGGTGCATGGCAGCATGGGTGGCATGACAGCAGGGGTGGCATGACAGCATGGGGCATGACACCATTATGCATGACACCACGGGGCATGACAGCATGGGTGGCATGACAGCATGGGTGCATGACAGCAGGGGTGGCATGACAGGACAGCATGGGTGGCATGACAGCATGGGTGCATGACACCACGGGGCATGACACCATTATGCATGACAGAATGGCCATCATATGGCACCAGGTTGAATGACCGATTCCAAGGTGTATGACACAGTGGCTACATGACACACTTCGGGACATGACATCATGCTGGTGTATGACAACCATTGTGCATGACACCACTCTCCTTGACATTGTTACATGACACCACGGTGTATGACACCGAGTTACAATCATACTATGGTTCATGACGCTTCACTACGATACACAGTCAAAAAAATATTCGTTCAGAAGAAAATACAAAACCGTACAAAATATTACACAATACCCCACGCAAAAGAGAAAAAAACCCGTGGTCCCAAAATATCGCCTTAGGGAAAACCCACCGAAGGGAAACAGGTCGCGTCACATGAACAAAAAACCCTCGGTCGCGTCACCTTTGCGTCACGCGAGGTTTCTACCAACTCCGTCACTTGTCTTCCATATCACGTCACTTGACAACCTGTCTAAGACAGCACGTCAAATTACCCAACAACCTGTGTCCCTTGTCACGTCACTCGATCCGTCAAACCACGTTATGGTACGTGACATACCACGGTGTCACACACATTGCGTCACGTCACGTCGTTTGGACGAGCTGTCTCCACGTCTGACGTGTTTGAAGACGTGTTTTACGAAGACGTGTGAGGGAGAGGGAGGGATCGAGTGTATGGGTATTTCTGACGTGTAGGGAAATGTCCAAACTTCTACGAGGAAATTCCTTGACGTGTTGACGTGGAAGGGGAAATATCTTCTAAACGTGTCAGGGAAATTTTCTGACGTGTAGGGTGGGAAAAGAATATAATATCTGACGTGTAGGGTGGGAAAAGAATATAATATCTGACGTGTAGGGTGGGAAAAGAATATAATATCTGACGTGTAGGGTGGGAAAAGAATATAATATCTGACGTGTAGGGTGGGAAAAGAATATAATATCTGACCTGTAGGGTGGGAAAAGAATATAATATCTGACGTGTAGGGAAATATCTGAGGGGAAATTCCTGGCAAGTGAGGGACGTTTCCATCAACACCGAGACTTGAGATTCCAAGACGAAGGCGACGACGGTGTTGTTCCGCGAGTGAACCACGAAGAATGCGGGTGGGAGGAACTCAAAGGGCGTGCATGAGGCCCGCCTCTCAAAACCCCGCTCTAAACATAGCCCAGTTGAGCGACGGGTTCTGATTGGTTGACATGTCCAACTCCGGGGTAAGGGGACTGGGACATTTCGCAAGCTGGTGCTCAAGGGCTGAGAGACAGCAGCCTCCTGCTTTAGGGCCTAGGAAGGGCTAAACGCATAGCGGACTACAGGTGTCGAAAGGCAAGCTCCTGCTTAAGGAGGCTGTAATATGGCGAGCTCCTGCTTAAGGGGCTGTAATATGGCAAGCTCCTGCTTAAGGGGGCTGTAATATGGCAAGCTCCTGCTTAAAGGGGCTGTAATATGGCAAGGCCCTGCTTAAGGGGCTGTAATATGGCAAGCTCCTGCTTAAGGGGGCTGTAATAGGGCAAGCTCCTGCTCAAGGGGGCTGTAATATGGCAAGTTCCTGCTTAGGGGGCTGTCATAGGGCAAGCTCCTGCTTAAGGGGGCTGTAATATGGCAAGCTTCTGCTTAAGGGGCTGTAATATGGCAAGCTCCTGCTTAAGGGGCTGTAATATGGCAAGCTCCTGCTTAAGGGGGCTGTAATATGGCAAGCTCCTGCTTAAGGGGCTGTAATATGGCAAGCCTCTGCTTAAGGGGCTGTAATATGGCAAGATCCTGCTTAAGGGGCTGTAATATGGCAAGCTCCTGCTTAAGGGGACTGTAATATGGCAAGCTCCTGCTTAAGGGGCTGTAATATGGCAAGCTCCTGCTTAAGGGGGCTGTAATATGGCAAGCTCCTGCTTAAAGGGGCTGTAATATGGCAAGGTCCTGCTTAAGGGGCTGTAATATGGCAAGCTCCTGCTTAAGGGGGCTGTAATAGGGCAAGCTCCTGCTTAAAGGGGCTGTAATATGGCAAGCTCCTGCTTAAGGGGCTGTAATATGGCAAGCTCCTGCTTAAGGGGCTGTAATATGGCAAGTTCCTGCTTAAGGGGCTGTAATATGGCAAGCTCCTGCTTAAAGGGGCTGTAATATGGCAAGGTCCTGCTTAAGGGGCTGTAATATGGCGAGCTCCTGCTTAAGGGGCTGTAATATGGCAAGCTCCTGCTTAAGGGGGCTGTAATATGGCAAGCTCCTGCTTAAAGGGGCTGTAATATGGCAAGGTCCTGCTTAAGGGGCTGTAATATGGCAAGCTCCTGCTTAAGGGGGCTGTAATAGGGCAAGCTCCTGCTTAAAGGGGCTGTAATATGGCAAGGTCCTGCTTAAGGGGCTGTAATATGGCAAGCTCCTGCTTAAGGGGGCTGTAATAGGGCAAGCTCCTGCTCAAGGGGGCTGTAATATGGCAAGTTCCTGCTTAGGGGGCTGTCATAGGGCAAGCTCCTGCTTAAGGGGGCTGTAATATGGCAAGCTCCTGCTTAAGGGGGGCTGTAATATGGCAAGCTCCTGCTCAAGAGGCTGTAATATGGCAAGCTCCTGCTTAAGGGGACTGTAATATGGCAAGCTCCTGCTCAAGGGCTAATACACAAGACGTATTTATCTCAAAGCCAGTACCATAACTTGGCCTTCACTCACGACTTAGGTACGTTCGTCCATACGCACACGTTCGTGAATCAGAAATATCTCATACCATAATATACCGATATACTCGCTGATATGCTTGAAAATGGATGATATAGCGAACATACTCTAACGTCAAGGATAGTGCGAGATTCTGCATCCACCATGGTCGTTTGTCTCCCACATCCAAACGGGACTTCGACCCTTCTCGTGGGTGTGTGAATAGTGAGGGAGACAGCCTCTCCCCTTACAGAACCCCAAAGCGATTACGTTTTGCTGTTGTTAATCTGTGTGTATGTACGTTTATCCACCCCTACACACACACACACACACACACGCACACACACATACACACACACACACACACACACACACACACACACACACACATTAGTCTAAGACCATTAGCACCTGGGTTAGGTGTGGGTCGATTTCAGCGCCCAGGATTCCCATCCATGCGGGACCAACCCCAGGCGGGCCCGTGCTGACTCATGGTCAGTAACGCTAACAACTACACCACGGAGGCCAGTGTGTGTGTGTGTGTGTGTGTGTGTGTGTGTGTGTGTGTGTGTGTGTGTGTGTGTGTGTGTGTGTGTAAAGACACGGCACATACTTACAAGGTTAAGAGACGGAACAACACGAGTAACGCACAAATAGTAACCACACACACACACACACACACACACACACACACACACACACACACACACACACATATATATATATATGTATAAGAGGTATATATATAGAAGAGGTAGTAAAAGCTTTGCGGAAGATGAAAGCCGGAAAGGCAGCAGGTTTGGATGGTATTGCAGTGGAATTTATTAAAAAAAGGGGGTGACTGTATTGTTGACTGGTTGGTAAGGTTATTTAATGTATGTATGACTCATGGTGAGGTGCCTGAGGATTGGCGGAATGCGTGCATAGTGCCATTGTACAAAGGCAAAGGGGATAAGAGTGAGTGCTCAAATTACAGAGGTATAAGTTTGTTGAGTATTCCTGGTAAATTATATGGGAGGGTATTGATTGAGAGGGTGAAGGCATGTACAGAGCATCAGATTGGGGAAGAGCAGTGTGGTTTCAGAAGTGGTAGAGGATGTGTGGATCAGGTGTTTGCTTTGAAGAATGTATGTGAGAAATACTTAGAAAAGCAAATGGATTCGTATGTAGCATTTATGGATCTGGAGAAGGCATATGATAGAGTTGATAGAGATGCTCTGTGGAAGGTATTAAGAATATATGGTGTGGGAGGCAAGTTGTTAGAAGCAGTGAAAAGTTTTTATCGAGGATGTAAGGCATGTGTACGTGTAGGAAGAGAGGAAAGTGATTGGTTCTCAGTGAATGTAGGTTTGCGGCAGGGGTGTGTGATGTCTCCATGGTTGTTTAATTTGTTTATGGATGGGGTTGTTAGGGAGGTGAATGCAAGAGTTTTGGAAAGAGGGGCAAGTATGAAGTCTGTTGGGGATGAGTGAGCTTGGGAAGTGAGTCAGTTGTTGTTCGCTGATGATACAGCGCTGGTGGCTGATTCATGTGAGAAACTGCAGAAGCTGGTGACTGAGTTTGGTAAAGTGTGTGAAAGAAGAAAGTTAAGAGTAAATGTGAATAAGAGCAAGGTTATTAGGTACAGTAGGGTTGAGGGTCAAGTCAATTGGGAGGTAAGTTTGAATGGAGAAAAACTGGAGGAAGTAAAGTGTTTTAGATATCTGGGAGTGGATTTGGCAGGGGATGGAACCATGGAAGCGGAAGTGAATCATAGGGTGGGGGAGGGGGCGAAAATCCTGGGAACCTTGAAGAATGTGTGAAGTCGAGAACATTATCTCGGAAAGCAAAAATGGGTATGTTTGAAGGAATAGTGGTTCCAACAATGTTGTATGGTTGCGAGGCGTGGGCTATGGATAGAGTTGTGCGCAGGAGGGTGGATGTGCTGGAAATGAGATGTTTGAGGACAATGTGTGGTGTGAGGTGGTTTGATCAAATAAGTAATGTAAGGGTAAGAGAGATGTGTGGAAATAAAAAGAGCGTGGTTGAGAGAGCAGAAGAGGGTGTTTTGAAATGGTTTGGGCACATGGAGAGAATGAGTGAGGAAAGATTGACCAAGAGGATATATGTGTCGGAGGTGGAGGGAACGAGGAGAAGTGGGAGACCAAATTGGAGGTGGAAAGATGGAGTGAAAAAGATTTTGAGTGATCGGGGCCTGAACATGCAGGAGGGTGAAAGGAGGGCAAGGAATAGAGTGAATTGGATCGATGTGGTATACCGGGGTAGACGTGCTGTCAATGGATTTAATCAGGGCATGTGAAGCGTCTGGGGTAAACCACAGAAAGTTGTGTGGGGCCTGGATGTGGAAAGGGAGCTGTGGTTTCGGGCATTATTACATGACAGCTAGAGACTGAGTGTGAACGAATGGGGCCTTTGTTGTCTTTTCCTAGCGCTACCTCGCACACATGAGGGGGAAGGGGGATGTTATTCCATGTGTGGCGAGGTGGCGATGGGAATAAATAAAGACAGATAGTATGAATTATGTACATGTGTATATATGTATAAGTCTGTGTGTGTATATATATGTGTACATCGAGATGTATAGGTATGTATATTTGCGTGTGTGGACGTGTATGTATATACATGTGTATGTGGGTGGGTTGGGCCGTTTCTTTCGTCTGTTTAATTGCGCTACCTCGCAAACGCGGGAGACAGCGACAAAGCAAAATATATATACATATATATATATATATATATATATATATATATATATATATATATATATATTTTTTTTTTTTTTTTCTTTTTTTTTTTTTCTTATACTTTGTCGCTGTCTCCCGCGTTTGCGAGGTAGCGCAAGGAAACAGACGAAAGAAATGGCCCAACCCCCCCCCATACACATGTATATACATACGTCCACACACGCAAATATACATACCTACACAGCTTTCCATGGCTTACCCCAGACGCTTCACATGCCTTGATTCAATCCACTGACAGCACGTCAACCCCGTTATACCACATCGCTCCAATTCACTCTATTCCTTGCCCTCCTTTCACCCTCCTGCATGTTCAGGCCCCGATCACACAAAATCTTTTTCACTCCATCTTTCCACCTCCAATTTGGTCTCCCTCTTCTCCTTGTTCCCTCCACCTCCGACACATATATCCTCTTGGTCAATCTTTCCTCACTCATCCTCTCCATGTGCCCAAACCACTTCAAAACACCCTCTTCTGCTCTCTCAACCACACTCTTTTTATTTCCACACATCTCTCTTACCCTTACGTTACTCACTCGATCAAACCACCTCACACCACACATTGTCCTCAAACATCTCATTTCCAGCACATCCATCCTCCTGCGCACAACTCTATCCATAGCCCACGCCTCGCAACCATACAACATTGTTGGAACCACTATTCCTTCAAACATACCCATTTTTGCTTTCCGAGATAATGTTCTCGACTTCCACACATTCTTCAAGGCCCCCAGAATTTTCGCCCCTTCCCCCACCCTATGATCCACTTCCGCTTCCATGGTTCCATCCGCTGCCAGATCCACTCCCAGATATCTAAAACACTTCACTTCCTCCAGTTTTTCTCCATTCAAACTCACCTCCCAATTGACTTGACCCTCAACCCTACTGTACCTAATAACCTTGCTCTTATTCAC
The DNA here is from genome assembly GCF_036320965.1 of Panulirus ornatus. Taxonomy (NCBI): domain Eukaryota; kingdom Metazoa; phylum Arthropoda; class Malacostraca; order Decapoda; family Palinuridae; genus Panulirus; species Panulirus ornatus. Next base: position 8,694,563 of record NC_092276.1, read on the forward strand.
ATTTACTCTTAACTTTCTTCTTCCACACACTTTACCAAACTCAGTCACCAACTTCTGCAGTTTCTCACATGAATCAGCCACCAGCGCTGTATCATCAGCGAACAACAACTGACTCACTTCCCAAGCTCTCTCATCCCCAACAGACTTCATACTTGCCCCTCTTTCCAAAACTCTTGCATTTACCTCCCTAACAACCCCATCCATAAACAAATTAAACAACCATGGAGACATCACACACCCCTGCCGCAAACCTACATTCACTGAGAACCAATCACTTTCCTCTCTTCCTACACGTACACATGCCTTACATCCTCGATAAAAACTTTTCACTGCTTCTAACAACTTTCCTCCCACACCATATATTCTTAATACCTTCCACAGAGCATCTCTATCAACTCTATCATATGCCTTCTCCAGATCCATAAATGCTACATACAAATCCATTTGCTTTTCTAAGTATTTCTCACATACATTCTTCAAAGCAAACACCTGATCCACACATCCTCTACCACTTCTGAAACCACACTGCTCTTCCCCAATCTGATGCTCTGTACATGCCTTCACCCTCTCAATCAATACCCTCCCATATGATTTACCAGGAATACTCAACAAACTTATACCTCTGTAATTTGAGCACTCACTCTTATCCCCTTTGCCTTTGTACAATGGCACTATGCACGCATTCCGCCAATCCTCAGGCACCTCACCATGAGTCATACATACATTAAATAACCTTACCAACCAGTCAACAATACAGTCACCCCCTTTTTTAATAAATTCCACTGCAATACCATCCAAACCTGCTGCCTTGCCGGCTTTCATCTTCCGCAAAGCTTTCACTACCTCTTATCTGTTTACCAAATCATTTTCCCTAACCCTCTCACTTTGCACACCACCTCGACCAAAACACCCCATATCTGCCACTCTATCATCAAACACATTCAACAAACCTTCAAAATACTTACTCCATCTCCTTCTCATATATATATATATATATATATATATATATATATATATATATATATATATATATATATATATATAATATGAACTTTCGGAACGTTTACCTGGCACACCCACACCCCTTTGCTCCGAACCACACACACACACACACATATAGACTGTCTTTAGAAGCGTAGATTATAGATAGCATGCATAAATATAGAGTAGAGTATTGGAAGGCGCAAAGTCCACAGCTAAACTTGGGAATATATATATATTTTGAGGGTTTAACTCCCACGATGTACGGACGTGATATTTCATGACTGATGTGTTTGGTTATTCTGAGAATGGCTAATATTATGACCTGGCCATGGTGGATGGCTATATTGGGGTGGGTGGGTGGGTGGATGGGTGGGCTATAGACCTTGAGGGTCAGGGTATGGTAGGAGAGTCTAATCTTATATAGGGGGTGGGTTATATAGATTTACAATCAGGGTATGGGAGGTATGTTTGGCTATATATGACCAGGTTATATTGGGATGGGTTATTTAGCTTTACAATCAGTATGGGAGGTATGTCTAACTTTATATGACCAGGCTATATTGGGATGGGTTATTTAGCTTTACAATCAGGCTATAGGATGTGTGTCTAACTTTATATGACCAGGCTATATAGGGGTGGGTTATATAGCTTTACAATCAGGCTATGGGAGGTATGTCTAACTTTATATGGCCAGGCTATATTGGGATGGGTTATTTAGCTTTACAATCAGGCTATGGGAGATGTGTCTAATTCTATATGTCCAGGCTATATTGGGATGGGTTATTTAGCTTTACAATCAGGCTATGGGAAGTATGTCTAACTTTATATGGCCAGGCTATATTGGGATGGGTTATTTAGCTTTACAATCAGGCTATGGGAAGTATGTCTAACTTTATATGGCCAGGCTATATTGGGATGGGTTATTTAGCTTTACAATCAGGCTATGGGAAGTATGTCTAACTTTATATGACCAGGCTATATTGGGATGGGTTATTTAGCTTTACAATCAGGCTATGGGAGATGTGTCTAATTCTATATGTCCAGGCTATATTGGGATGGGTTATTTAGCTTTACAATCAGGCTATGGGAGGTGTTTCTAACTCTATATCAGCAGGCTATATTAGGAAAGCTGCACAACTTTACAGTCAGGCTATACTGGGTTGCGCAACTCAATTATGACATAATGACCTAGTTGCATTTTCAATTGCATCATTACATGGCTTAATGATACTTTAAGTATGTAGAATATCCTCAGTAGGGAATAATGGGACTATATTATCATGAACTAGGCTATATCGCCTCCATTGACCAGGCCTATAACGAGTCTAACTTAATTCGAGTCTAACTTAATTGCCAAGCTGCATATAGATTGCATGGCTGAGTGTATAGGCTGAATTAGGAGTGTATGATATATGTATTTTGCATGACAAGGCTATAAACAACACTTGCATGACGGTACGATACTTGGGTATGACAGCCCGGCCTTCGTACTCAAGGGTTGTACCGTTGTACTCAAGGGTCGTACTGTCGTTCTCAAGGGTCGTCTCGTCGTCTTCAAGGTGTCGCACAGTCGTTCCCAGGGAATTACACTGTCGTGCTCAAGGGCTCGTACCGTCGTTCTCAAGGGGTCGTACCGTCGTTCTCAAAGGGTCGTACCGTCGTTTTCAAGGGGTCGTTCTGTCGTGCTCAAGGGCTCGTACCGTCGTTTTCAAGGTGTCGTGCCGTCGTTCTCATAGGTCGTACCGTCGTTCTCAAAGGATCGTACCGTCGTTTTCAAGGGGTCGTACCGTCGTCTCTCAAGGGGTCGTACCGTCGTTCTCAAGGGGTCGTACCGTCGTTTTCAAGGGCTCGTACCGTCGTTCTCAAGGGGTCGCACCGTCGTTCTCAAGGGGTCGTACTGTCGTTCTCAAGGGGTCGTACCGTCGTTTTCAAGGGCTCGTACCGTCGTTTTCAAGGGGTCGTACCGTCGTTCTCAAAGGGTCGTTCCGTCGTTCTCAAAGGGTCGTTCCGTCGTTCTCAAGGGGTCGTACCGTCGTTCTCAAGGGGTCGTCCCGTCGTTCTCAATGTGTCGTACCGTCGTTTTCAAGGGGTCGTCCCGTCGTTCTCAAGGGGTCGTACCGTCGTTCTGAAGAGGTCGTACTGTCGTTCTCAAGGTGTCGTACCGTCGTGCCCAAGGGGTCGTACCGTCGTTCTCAAGGTGTCGTACCGTCGTTCTGAAGAGGTCGTACTGTCGTTCTCAAGGTGTCGTACCGTCGTGCCCAAGGGGTCGTACTGTCGTTCTCAAGGTGTCGTACCGTCGTTTTCAAGGGGTCGTCCCGTCGTTCTCAAGGGGTCGTACCGTCGTTCTGAAGAGGTCATACTGTCGTTCTCAAGGGGTCGTACCGTCGTGCCCAAGGGGTCGTACCGTCGTTCTCAAGGGGTCGTACCGTCGTTTTCAAGGGGTCGTACCGTCGTGCCCATGGGTAGTGGTGCCCCCCGAGCTTTTTGCAATGCAAATCTTACGTACCCCAAGAATTCTGGTACTGGTTTGAGGTGGACGAGTTCTATTTTCCACTCCTTGGGTACACTTTTGTTGGTGGTAAAAAAAGCACTGTACTGTCCTTTTGCCGACGTGTTTTATGGCCCCTCCCCCCTTGCCCTGTTTACCGTCTTGGTGGTTGGAGACGGGAAGGTGAGCGATAGATATAAACCTGTCCTTTATCCCTGTCTACTGTCACTGTAGGGAGCGTTTAGTGATAGACGCACACTTTTTTTACACAACTCTTCGTCTTAATGACGTTGGATCTAAGGATCAAACGTTCTCTCTCCTCCTTCTTTCGGTTTACGTCACTGCTTTTATTTCACTAACTGAATCGCAGTGATCGAAACGTAATGAGAAATATCCATCTGCAGTAACCCGTCCTGGAAATTAAGTACAGGGTGACGCAATGCTAATATGAGGCAGGAGTTATCATCCAATAGATCGTAATTGTGTTTATGCTAGATATAAGGGAAGGTTAAGGGAGTTAAATGGTGCCATTCAATTCAGTGAGACGTTTGGCCGAGAAATATATGTATTTTGTCTTAGAGTGACAGACAGAGCATGGGCAAGCTATGTCCTTGTCTAGGTGTTTTTGGATGCGAAGATGAGAAAGTGAGTAAGAGAAATAGAATACATTATTAATCAGGGCACCATAGGAGGAAGAAGAAAATTCCACAACCTTGCTGTTAGAGGAAAGAAGGAAGTATTATAACGATCTATCCTCGCTTGGTTCAGTCTTTACACACAAACTATGGGAAGCAAGGGCTAGACTTCATCTCTGACAAGATAACCTCTGCTATGCGTTCAGCACAGCTGGAGGGAACCCGGCCGGTGAAGGACCACAGAGAAAGTCAGTAAATAAGCTACGCAAGGATGAACACTTAGCTCTCCTGTAGTGCCAAAGTTGGCGTTTTAAGGAGGGTAGAGGGTAAGTGTGCCCAGAAAAAGATAATAGAAATAAGTCGGGTGATCCTAAGAGCACGTAAATAGTTTATTGATAATTAGAATACACAGAAGTATGAAAAGAAGTCCGTTGAAGTTGAGAGCGTGGTCGTGACGACCATAAACTCATGGTGGGTGCTTCATCATTCGTACCAGGTAATCAAGGTGGATAAAACAATTCGATGCATAAATGCCATCCTTTTCGTATAGATCACCCGACTGTGAGCTAGACAGCCATCGTTCACCTAGAAACACAAGTTCCTTCAGCATCCACAAACATACGAGGTAACTTAAGGTGGACTCTCTTATGTTGGGCTTAATCCACCCCCATATTGAGAGCCATGTTGGGCTCATTCCGCCAGCTGGTTGATGGCTATGCTGAGCTTAATTAGCCTTCGGATTGAGCCCATGATGGGATCAATCCACCCATGGACTGGGCTCAATCCGCCCGTGGGTTAACAGCTATCTTGGACTCAACTCAACCCCTCCCGCCCCTCACCTCCCCGTCAAGACAGAATGCTCCACTCACTTATATACCCGAACCTTCCTCATTCCCTCACATTTCCAGCCCAACTTCACCCTCTCTCTCTCTCTCTCTCTCTCTCTCTCTCTCTCTCTCTCTCTCTCTCTCTCTCTCTCTCTCTCTCTCTCTCTCTCGCATATCCTGACCTTCCTCAATTCTTTGGATAAGCAGACCCACAGTGTGGGTTTGACACCCATTTTTGGCCTCGGTTTACCCGCAGGTTGCCGGGAGTTTTCACCTCGACCCCATCCTCTTACCCAAGCAACACACACACACACACACACACACACACACACACACACACACACACACACCCTTAACTCGCTGCTAATTACTCACCTCCGCACCACTTCTCGTAGTGCCTTAATGAACACCCAGCTATTCACACCTGCAGAAGATCTGACACTGACCTAATTAGCAACTAATTCACTGTTTTTTTTTTCCTATACCACTTTCCTGCTCTGACAGTGGGGCAGGAGAGCTGGCCAAAGAGATGATCGAACGGCCTGGCCTTTCGCAGTAAACACGGGAGTCGAAGACTTCCAATCCCTTGGACGTCTTAGTGTGGGAACCAAGCCATGGCACTGGCCAACAGTCACTTCCAACTCTGATATCGTGTTTCGCAAACGCCCGGCAACTGCGAGGGTAGGGGAAGGGGTGTCCTGTGTGTGTAGCTCTCGCAGTAAACGAGGGAGTCGAAGACTTCCAATCCCTTGGACGTCTTAGTGTGGGAGCCAAGCCATGGCACTGGCCAACAGTCTCTTCCAACTCTGATATCGTGTTTCGCAAACGCCCGGCAACTGCGAGGAGGGAGGAAGGGGGTTGTTCCGTGTGTGTGGCTCTCCCTAGCCCTGTCTTAATTACGGCCGACGACGCTAGGAGGAGAGGACGCCCGGTTCAGCGAGACGGTAAAAGGAGGAGGCAACTTGTGGTGAGAGGAGAGGAGAAAGTCAACAGGAAGAATGAGTGGCCCGACCAGTTCAAAACTGACGTTTATTGGCCATTGGGTGATTCATATTGGGCGTAATGTACGATGCCAAATGCTTAGGGTCCGCGCCAGTGTGCTTAATGGAGGCAATATATTATCAGACAACCAGGTATATCTTGGGGCCACCTTGGGTTTGACGTGGCAATGATTGAGACCGATGGTACGATCTTTGTGTATGATGGTACGATCTTTGTGCACGATGGTACGATCTTTGTGTATGATGGTACGATCTTTGTGTATGATGGTACGATCTTTGTGTATGATGGTACGATCTTTGTGCATGATGGTACGATCTTTGTGTATGATGGTACGATCTTTGTGTATGATGGTACGATCTTTGTGCACGATGGTACGATCTTTGTGTATGATGGTACGATCTTTGTGTATGATGGTACGATCTTTGTGTATGATGGTACGATCTTTGTGCATGATGGTACGATCTTTGTGTATGATGGTACGATCTTTGTGTATGATGGTACGATCTTTGTGCATGATGGTACGATCTTTGTGTATGATGGTACGATCTTGTGTATGATGGTACGATCTTTGTGTATGATGGTACGATCTTTGTGTATGATGGTACGATCTTTGTGTATGATGGTACGATCTTTGTGTATGATGGTACGATCTTTGTGTATGATGGTACGATCTTTGTGTATGATGGTACGATCCTTGTGCATGATGGTACGATCTTTGTGTATGATGGTACGATCTTTGTGCATGATGGTACGATCTTTGTGTATGATGGTACGATCCTTGTGCATGATGGTACGATCTTTGTGTATGATGGTACGATCTTTGTGCATGATGGTACGTTCCTTGTGCATGATGGTACGATCCTTGTGCATGATGGTACGATCCTTGTGCATGATGGTACGATCTTTGTGCATGATGGTACGATCCTTGCGCACGATGGTACGTTCCTTGTGCATGATGGTACGATCCTTGTGCATGATGGTACGATCCTTGTGCATGATGGTACGATCCTTGTGCATGATGGTACGATCCTTGTGCATGATGGTACGATCCTTGTGCATGATGGTACGATCCTTGTGCATGATGGTACGATCCTTGTGCAAGATGGTACGATCCTTGTGCATGATGGTACGATCCTTGTGCATGATGGTACGATCCTTGTGCATGATGGTACGATCCTTGTGCATGATGGTACGATCCTTGTGCATGATGGTACGATCCTTGTGCATGATGGTACGATCCTTGTGCATGATGGTACGATCCTTGTGCACGATGGTACGATCCTTGTGCATGATGGTACGATCCTTGTGCATGATGGTACGATCCTTGTGCATGATGGTACGATCCTTGTGCATGATGGTACGATCCTTGTGCATGATGGTACGATCCTTGTGCATGATGGTACGATCCTTGTGCATGATGGTACGATCCTTGTGCATGATGGTACGATCCTTGTGCATGATGGTACGATCCTTGTGCATGATGGTACGATCCTTGAGCATGATGGTACGATCCTTGTGCATGATGGTACGATCCTTGTGCATGATGGTACGATCCTTGTGCATGATGGTACGATCCTTGTGCATGATGGTACGATCCTTGAGCATGATGGTACGATCCTTGTGCATGATGGTACGATCCTTGTGCATGATGGTACGATCCTTGTGCATGATGGTACGATCCTTGTGCATGATGGTACGATCCTTGTGCATGATGGTACGATCCTTGTGCATGATGGTACGATCCTTGTGCATGATGGTACGATCCTTGTGCATGATGGTACGATCCTTGTGCATGATGGTACGATCCTTGTGCACGATGGTACGATCCTTGTGCATGATGGTACGATCCTTGTGCATGATGGTACGATCCTTGTGCATGATGGTACGATCCTTGTGCATGATGGTACGATCCTTGTGCATGATGGTACGATCCTTGTGCATGATGGTACGATCCTTGTGCATGATGGTACGATCCTTGTGCATGATGGTACGATCCTTGTGCATGATGGTACGATCCTTGTGCATGATGGTACGATCCTTGTGCATGATGGTACGATCCTTGTGCATGATGGTACGATCCTTGTGCACGATGGTACGATCCTTGTGCATGATGGTACGATCCTTGAGCATGATGGTACGATCCTTGTGCATGATGGTACGATCCTTGTGCATGATGGTACGATCCTTGTGCATGATGGTACGATCCTTGTGCATGATGGTACGATCCTTGTGCATGATGGTACGATCCTTGTGCATGATGGTACGATCCTTGAGCATGATGGTACGATCCTTGTGCATGATGGTACGATCCTTGTGCATGATGGTACGATCCTTGTGCATGATGGTACGATCCTTGTGCATGATGGTACGATCCTTGTGCATGATGGTACGATCCTTGTGCACGATGGTACGATCCTTGTGCACGATGGTACGATCCTTGTGCATGATGGTACGATCCTTGTGCATGATGGTACGATCCTTGTGCACGATGGTACGATCCTTGTGCATGATGGTACGATCCTTGAGCATGATGGTACGATCCTTGTGCATGATGGTACGATCCTTGTGCATGATGGTACGATCCTTGTGCATGATGGTACGATCCTTGTGCATGATGGTACGATCCTTGAGCATGATGGTACGATCCTTGTGCATGATGGTACGATCCTTGTGCATGATGGTACGATCCTTGTGCATGATGGTACGATCCTTGTGCATGATGGTACGATCCTTGAGCATGATGGTACGATCCTTGTGCATGATGGTACGATCCTTGTGCATGATGGTACGATCCTTGTGCATGATGGTACGATCCTTGTGCATGATGGTACGATCCTTGTGCACGATGGTACGATCCTTGTGCATGATGGTACGATCCTTGTGCATGATGGTACGATCCTTGTGCATGATGGTACGATCCTTGTGCATGATGGTACGATCCTTGTGCATGATGGTACGATCCTTGAGCATGATGGTACGATCCTTGTGCATGATGGTACGATCCTTGTGCATGATGGTACGATCCTTGTGCATGATGGTACGATCCTTGTGCATGATGGTACGATCCTTGTGCACGATGGTACGATCCTTGTGCATGATGGTACGATCCTTGTGCATGATGGTACGATCCTTGTGCATGATGGTACGATCCTTGTGCATGATGGTACGATCCTTGTGCATGATGGTACGATCCTTGTGCATGATGGTACGATCCTTGTGCATGATGGTACGATCCTTGTGCACGATGGTACGATCCTTGTGCATGATGGTACGATCCTTGAGCATGATGGTACGATCCTTGTGCATGATGGTACGATCCTTGTGCATGATGGTACGATCCTTGTGCATGATGGTACGATCCTTGAGCATGATGGTACGATCCTTGTGCATGATGGTACGATCCTTGAGCATGATGGTACGTTTTTTTTTTTTTTTTTTTTTTTTTTTTTTTTTTTTTTTTTTTTTTTTTTTTTTTTTTTTTTTTTTTTTTTTTTTTTTTTTTTTTTTTTTTTTTTTTTTTTTTTTTTTTTTTTTTTTTTTTTTTTTTTTTTTTTTTTTTTTTTTTTTTTTTTTTTTTTTTTTTTTTTTTTTTTTTTTTTTTTTTTTTTTTTTTTTTTTTTTTTTTTTTTTTTTTTTTTTTTTTTTTTTTTTTTTTTTTTTTTTTTTTTTTTTTTTTTTTTTTTTTTTTTTTTTTTTTTTTTTTTTTTTTTTTTTTTTTTTTTTTTTTTTTTTTTTTTTTTTTTTTTTTTTTTTTTTTTTTTTTTTTTTTTTTTTTTTTTTTTTTTTTTTTTTTTTTTTTTTTTTTTTTTTTTTTTTTTTTTTTTTTTTTTTTTTTTTTTTCCCCCCCCCCCCCCCCCCCCCCCCCCCCCCCCCCCCCCCCCCCCCCCCCCCCCCCCCCCCCCCCCCCCCCCCCCCCCCCCATCCTTGTGCATGATGGTACGATCCTTGTGCATGATGGTACGATCCTTGTGCATGATGGTACGATCCTTGTGCATGATGGTACGATCCTTGTGCATGATGGTACGATCCTTGAGCATGATGGTACGATCCTTGTGCATGATGGTACGATCCTTGTGCATGATGGTACGATCCTTGTGCATGATGGTACGATCCTTGTGCATGATGGTACGATCCTTGTGCATGATGGTACGATCCTTGTGCATGATGGTACGATCCTTGTGCATGATGGTACGATCCTTGTGCATGATGGTACGATCCTTGTGCATGATGGTACGATCCTTGTGCATGATGGTACGATCCTTGTGCATGATGGTACGATCCTTGAGCATGATGGTACGATCCTTGTGCATGATGGTACGATCCTTGTGCATGATGGTACGATCCTTGTGCATGATGGTACGATCCTTGTGCATGATGGTACGATCCTTGTGCATGATGGTACGATCCTTGTGCATGATGGTACGATCCTTGTGCATGATGGTACGATCCTTGAGCACGATGGTACGATCCTTGTGCATGATGGTACGATCCTTGTGCATGATGGTACGATCCTTGTGCATGATGGTACGATCCTTGTGCATGATGGTACGATCCTTGTGCATGATGGTACGATCCTTGTGCATGATGGTACGATCCTTGTGCATGATGGTACGATCCTTGTGCATGATGGTACGATCCTTGTGCATGATGGTACGATCCTTGTGCACGATGGTACGATCCTTGTGCATGATGGTACGATCCTTGAGCATGATGGTACGATCCTTGTGCATGATGGTACGATCCTTGAGCATGATGGTACGATCCTTGTGCATGATGGTACGATCCTTGAGCATGATGGTACGATCCTTGTGCATGATGGTACGATCCTTGAGCATGATGGTACGATCCTTGTGCATGATGGTACGATCCTTGTGCATGATGGTACGATCCTTGAGCATGATGGTACGATCCTTGTGCATGATGGTACGATCCTTGAGCATGATGGTACGATCCTTGTGCATGATGGTACGATCCTTGAGCATGATGGTACGATCCTTGTGCATGATGGTACGATCCTTGAGCATGATGGTACGATCCTTGTGCATGATGGTACGATCCTTGAGCATGATGGTACGATCCTTGTGCATGATGGTACGATCCTTGTGCATGATGGTACGATCCTTGTGCATGATGGTACGATCCTTGAGCACGATGGTACGATCCTTGTGCATGATGGTACGATCCTTGAGCATGATGGTACGATCCTTGTGCATGATGGTACGATCCTTGTGCATGATGGTACGATCCTTGTGCATGATGGTACGATCCTTGTGCATGATGGTACGATCCTTGTGCACGATGGTACGATCCTTGTGCATGACGGTACGATCCTTGTGCATGATGGTACGATCCTTGTGCATGATGGTACGATCCTTGGCATGATGGTACGATCCTTGTGCATGATGGTACGATCCTGTGCACATGGTAATCCTTGTGCATGATGGTACGATCCTTGAGCATGATGGTACGATCCTTGTGCATGATGGTACGATCCTTGTGCATGATGGTACGATCCTGTGCATGATGGTACGATCCTTGAGCACGATGGTACATCCTGTGCATGATGGTACGATCCTTGAGCATGATGGTACGATCCTTGTGCATGATGGTACGATCCTTGTGCAGATGGTACGATCCTTGTGCATGATGGTACGATCCTTGTGCATGATGGTACGATCCTTGAGCATGATGGGACGATCCTTGAGCACGATGGTACGATCCTTGTGCATGATGGTACGATCCTTGAGCATGATGTACGATCCTTGTGCATGATGGTACGATCCTTGTGCATGATGGTACGATCCTTGTGCATGATGGTACGATCTTGTGCACGATGGTACGATCCTTGAGCATGATGGTACGATCCTTGAGCATGATGGTACGATCCTTGTGCATGATGGTACGATCCTTGTGCATGATCCTTTGTGCATGATGGGTACGATCCTTGTGCATGATGGTACGATCTTTTGTGCATGATTGGAACGATCCTTGTGCATGGATGGTACGATCCTTGAGCATGATGGTACGATCTTTGTGCACGATGGTACGATCTTTGTGCATGATGGTACGATCCTTGTGCACGATGGTACGATCCTTGAGCATGATGGTACGATCTTGTGCATGATGGTACGATCTTTGTGCATGATGTACGATCCTTGTGCATTGATGGTACGATCCTTGTGGCATGATGGTACGATCTTGAGCACGATGGTACGTCCTTGTGCATTGATGGTACGTTCCTTGTGCAGATGTGTACGATCCTTGTGCATGATGGTACGATCCTTGTGCATCGATGGTACGATCCTTGAGCATGATGGTACGATCCTTGTGCATGATGGTACGATCCTTGTGCATGATGGTACGATCCTTGTGCATGATGGTACGATCCTTGTGCATGATGGTACGATCCTTGAGCATGATGGTACGATCCTTGAGCATGATGGTACGATCCTTGTGCATGATGGTACGTTCCTTGTGCATGATGGTACGATCATTGGTGCATGATGGTACGTTCCTGTGTGCATGATGGTACGATCCTTGTGCACGATTGGTACGATCCTTGAGCATGATGGTACGATCCTTGTGCATGATGGTACGATCCTTGTGCATGATGGTACGATCCTTGTGCATGATGGTACGATCCTTGTGCATGATGGTACGATCCTTGCGCAATGTTCCCTCTAATTTTTTCCATCCACGTATGAAATTATGTGCACACTTCCAGGACGTGAGCGTGGGTATATATATATATATATATATATATATATATATATATATATATATATATATATATATATATATATATATATATATATATATGGGTTCCCTGGTGATAGGGCAGAAAGAATACTTCCCACGTATTCCCTGCGTGTCGTAGAAGGCGACTAAAAGGGGAGGGAGCGGGTGGCTGGAAATCCTCCCCTCTCGTTTTTTTTTTAATTTTCCAAAATAAGGAACAGAGAAGGGGGCCAGGTGAGGATATTCCCTCAAAGGCCCAGTCCTCTGTTCCTAACGCTACCTTGCTAATGCGGGAAATGGTGAATAGTATGAAAAGGTATGGATGAAGACAGCAAGTATGAATGTGTACATGTGTATATATGTATATGTTTGTGTATGTACATGTATTTATGCGTTGAAATGTATAGGTATGTATATGTGCGTGTGTGGGCGTTTATGTATATGCATGTGTATGTGGGTGGGTTGGGCCATTCTTTCGTCTGTTTCCTTGTGCTACCTCGCAAACGCGGGAGACAGCGAATAAGTTTAAATATATATATATATATATATATATATATATATATATATATATATATATATATATATATACATGTATGTGTGTGTGTGTGTGTGTGTGTGTGTGCGTGTGTATAATCCCATTTATTATGATGTACGAACATTCTATCTTTTGTTTTGACACACTGGCATGCTTCACTTATTTTCTTGATATAGACCAGCGATGGCTGTCACTAAGAGGAGGTGATGCCGGCAGCCGGTTGTTGGCAGGTATGATGGTGGAGAGAGAGA
>NC_092276.1:8713022-8753022 GCF_036320965.1 Panulirus ornatus
CATCGTAAGTCATCGTAAGTAGGTCCTCGTGAATAGGTCCTCGTCGGTAGGAAATGATCAACCAACGTTTAGTTTACCTTCTCTCAGAGACCATCACAACCTTCATTTTCCCTCTCATCACCCATAATCTATTATTAACCCCTTGATTTTCTCTTCATTATCTTTTAAATCACTTCATAAAAATCTAATAAAACTCTTGACCAAACATTAAAAAAGATATTCATTTCAAACAAAACGTCGAGTCCACATTATTTCAGCTCTGGTCTCAATCTTTCATATATATATATATATATATATATATATATATATATATATATATATATATATATATATATATATATATATATATATATATATATATATATATATATATTTTTTTTTTTTTATACTTTGTCGCTGTCTCCCGCGTTTGCGAGGTAGCGCAAGGAAACAGACGAAAGAAATGGCCCACCCCCCCCCCCCCATACACATGTACATACACACGTCCACACACGCAAATATACATACCTACACAGCTTTCCATGGTTTACCCCAGACGCTTCACACGCCTTGCTTCAATCCACTGACAGCACGTCAACCCCTGTATACCACATGACTCCAATTCACTCTATTTCTTGCCCTCCTTTCACCCTCCTGCATGTTCAGGCCCCGATCACACAAAATCTTTTTCACTCCATCTTTCCACCTCCAATTTGGTCTCCCTCTTCTCCTCGTTCCCTCCACCTCCGACACATATATCCTCTTGGTTAATCTCTCCTCACTCATTCTCTCCATGTGCCCAAACCATTTCAAAACACCCTCTTCTGCTCTCTCAACCACGCTCTTTTTATTTCCACACATCTCTCTTACCCTTACGTTACTTACTCGATCAAACCACCTCACACCACACATTGTCCTCAAACATCTCATTTCCAGCACATCCATCCTCCTGCGCACATCTCTATCCATAGCCCACGCCTCGCAACCATACAACATTGTTGGAACCACTATTCCCTCAAACATACCCATTTTTGCTTTCCGAGATAATGTTCTCGACTTCCACACATTTTTCAAGGCTCCCAAAATTTTCGCCCCCTCCCCCACCCTATGATCCACTTCCGCTTCCATGGTTCCATCCGCTGACAGATCCACTCCCAGATATCTAAAACACTTCACTTCCTCCAGTTTTTCTCCATTCAAACTCACCTCCCAATTGACTTGACCCTCACCCCTACTGTACCTAATAACCTTGCTCTTATTCACATTTACTCTCAACTTTCTTCTTTCACACACTTTACCAAACTCAGTCACCAGCTTCTGCAGTTTCTCACATGAATCAGCCACCAGCGCTGTATCATCAGCGAACAACAACTGACTCACTTCCCAAGCTCTCTCATCCCCAACAGACTTCATACTTGCCCCTCTTTCCAGGACTCTTGCATTTACCTCCCTTACAACCCCATCCATAAACAAATTAAACAACCATGGAGACATCACACACCCCTGCCGCAAACCTACATTCACTGAGAACCAATCACTTTCCTCTCTTCCTACACGTACACATGCCTTACATCCTCGATAAAAACTTTTCACTGCTTCTAACAACTTGCCTCCCACACCATATATATATATATATATATATATATATATATATATATATATATATATATATATATATATATATATATATATATATATTGTATATGTATATATATATATATATGTATATATATATGTATTGTTGACTGGTTGGTAAGGTTATTTAATGTATGTATGACTCATGGTGAGGTGCCTGAGGATTGGCGGAATGCGTGCATAGTGCCATTGTACAAAGGCAAGGGGGATAAGAGTGAGTGCTCAAATTAGAGGTATAAGTTTGTTGTGTATTCCTGGCAAATTATATGGGAGAGGATTGATTGAGAGGGTGAAGGCATGTACAGAGCATCAGATTGGGGAAGAGCAGTGTGGTTTCAGAAGTGGTAGAGGATGTGTGGATCAGGTGTTTGCTTTGAAGAATGTGTGTGAGAAATACTTAGAAAAGCAAAAGGATTTGTATGTAGCATTTATGAATCTGGAGAAGGCATATGATAGAGTTGATAGAGATGCTCTGTGGAAGGTATTAAGAATATATGGTGTGGGAGGCAAGTTGTTAGAAGCAGTGAAAAGTTTTTATCGAGGATGTAAGGCATGTGTACGTGTAGGAAGAGAGGAAAGTGATTGGTTCTCAGTGAATGTAGGTTTGCGGCAGGGGTGTGTGATGTCTCCATGGTTGTTTAATTTGTTTATGGATGGGGTTGTTAGGGAGGTGAATGCAAGAGTTTTGGAAAGAGGGGCAAGTATGAAGTCTGTTGGGGATGAGAGAGCTTGGGAAGTGAGTCAGTTGTTGTTCGCTGATGATACAGCGCTGGTGGCTGATTCATGTGAGAAACTGCAGAAGCTGGTGACTGAGTTTGGTAAAGTGTGTGAAAGAAGAAAGTTAAGAGTAAATGTGAATAAGAGCAAGGTTATTAGGTACAGTAGGGTTGAGGGTCAAGTCAATTGGGAGGTGAGTTTGAATGGAGAAAAACTGGAGGAAGTGAAGTGTTTTAGATATCTGGGAGTGGATCTGGCAGCGGATGGAACCATGGAAGCGGAAGTGGATCATAGGGTGGGGGAGGGGGCGAAAATTCTGGGAGCCTTGAAGAATGTGTGGAAGTCGAGAACATTATCTCGGAAAGCAAAAATGGGTATGTTTGAAGGAATAGTGGTTCCAACAATGTTGTATGGTTGCGAGGCGTGGACTATGGATAGAGTTGTGCGCAGGAGGATGGATGTGCTGGAAATGAGATGTTTGAGGACAATGTGTGGTGTGAGGTGGTTTGATCGAGTAAGTAACGTAAGGGTAAGAGAGATGTGTGGAAATAAAAAGAGCGTGGTTGAGAGAGCAGAAGAGGGTGTTTTGAAATGGTTTGGTCACATGGAGAGAATGAGTGAGGAAAGATTGACCAAGAGGATATATGTGTCGGAGGTGGAGGGAACGAGGAGAAGAGGGAGACCAAATTGGAGGTGGAAAGATGGAGTGAAAAAGATTTTGTGTGATCGGGGCCTGAACATGCAGGAGGGTGAAAGGAGGGCAAGGAATAGAGTGAATTGGAGCGATGTGGTATACCGGGGTTGACGTGCTGTCAGTGGATTGAATCAAGGCATGTGAAGCGTTTGGGGTAAACCATAGAAAGCTGTGTAGGTATGTATATTTGCGTGTGTGGACGTATGTATATGCATGTGTATGGGGGTGGGTTGGGCCATTTCTTTTGTCTGTTTCCTTGCGCTACCTCGCAAACGCGGGAGACAGCGACAAAGCAAAAAAAAGAAAAAAAAAAAAAAATATATATATATATATATATATATATATATATATATATATATATATATATATATATATATATATATATATATATATATATATTTCTTAAACTACAGGGAAATGAAGCACGATCAGTTCCCAAGTGCACTTTCGTGTAATGATCACATCAACAGGAGAGATCATTGCACGAAAGTGCACTTGGGCACTTATCGTGTTTCATTTCACTGGTTTAGAAAAGAATTTAGTTGATCACGCGCTCATCTGTGATCTCTTCCAGTATATATATACGGAGATAATGGCTTAACTGAATTTACACACACACACACACACACACACACACACATACACACACACAATACCTATAAACCTATCTAACCTTCCATCTCAGCTCAGTCTAAGAATACTCACACAATTTAACCTCCTCAAAAAAAAGAAATGCTCACATGGCACTCTTGTGAGCTGCTACTGAGTACACCGGTTGTCGTCCCCTCTTACCACCACCTCCACAACCTCGAGATGTGGTATGTGCCACAAGAAAACTTGGCTATGCTCTTCGTCAAAGCCCGTGAAAGAGAGACACACACACAAGATGTCGCGGCCTAACAAGACTTTAGTCACAGTTGGTTAGACTTACCTGCCTGATGGTCATATTCGCCAATGTATCTCTTGGTCAGGAATCTAACAATGAGAGCTGCAAAACAATGGGAAATGGAATATTAGAACTCCAAAGTCACTACAGAGAAATTCTTAAAATAGCAGTATATAGGAATACATACATAGTACCAGAATTCACTTGTTCGAAGTTCCACAGTGAGTGAAAAATGACATTTGGCGAGGCTGTATCATTGCGAGTACAGTTTCGTCAGATGACATCTCACTCCAAAGGAGCCTACATATCCCTGCAACTGTAAGTGGCGCAGATTTGGGCTGCTGGACCTTTTTTAAAAAAGGTTTTGGGTAACACCAGGGGATTTTTTTTTTTAAAGATTAGACATAATTCTTACTACAATAGCGAAGCTATTTCTTGTGTGGCGAGGTGGCGACTAAAATGGATGAAGGCAAGCATGAATATGTACATGTGCATATATGTATATGTCTGTGTATGTGTATGTATATGTATGTATATGTTGATATGGATGAAGGCAAGCGAGTATAGATATGGACATGTGTATATATGTATATGTTTGTGTATGTGTATGTATATGTATGTATATGTTGATATGTATATATATGTGCGTGCATGGGCGTTTATATATACATATGAGTATATGAATGGATGAGCCATTCTTCGTCTGTTTCCTGGCGCTACCTCGCTGACGCGGAATACAGCTGTTAAGTATAATGGGGGAGGGGGCGAAAATTTTGGGAGCCTTGAAAAATGTGTGGAAGTCGAGAACATTATCCCGGAAAGCAAAAATGGGTATTTTTGAAGGAATAGTAGTTCCAACAATGTTGTATGGTTGCGAGGCGTGGGCTATGGATAGAGTTGTGCGCAGGAGGATGGATGTGCTGGAAATGAGATGTTTGAGGACAATGTGTGGTGTGAGGTGGTTTGATCGAGTAAGTAACGTAAGGGTAAGAGAGATGTGTGGAAATAAAAAGAGCGTGGTTGAGAGAGCAGAAGAGGGTGTTTTGAAATGGTTTGGGCACATGGAGAGAATGAGTGAGGAAAGATTGACCAAGAGGATATATGTGTCGGAGGTGGAGGGAACGAGGAGAAGAGGGAGACCAAATTGGAGGTGGAAAGATGGAGTGAAAAAGATTTTGTGTGATCGGGGCCTGAACATGCAGGAGGGTGAAAGGAGGGCAAGGAATAGAGTGAATTGGAGCGATGTGGTATACAGGGGTTGACGTGCTGTCAGTGGATTGAATCAAGGCATGTGAAGCGTCTGGGGTAAACCATGGAAGGCTGTGTAGGTATGTATATTTGCGTGTGTGGACGTGTGTATGTACATGTGTATGGGGGGGGGGTTGGGCCATTTCTTTCGTCTGTTTCCTTGCGCTACCTCGCAAACGCGGGAGACAGCGACAAAGTATAAAAAAAAAAAAAAAAAAAAAAAAAAAATATATATATATATATATATATATTTTCTTTTTTTTCTTTCTTTTTCTTTTTTCATACTATTCGCCATTTCCCGCATTAGCGAGGTAGCGTTAAGAACAGAGGACTGGGCCTTTGAGGTTATATTCTCACCTGGCCCCTTTCTCTGTTCCTTCTTTTGGAAAATTGAAAAAAGAAAAAAAAAAAACCGAAAGGGGAGGATTTCCAGCCACCCGCTCCCTCCCCTTTTAGCCGCCTTCTGCGACACGCAGGGAATACGTGGGAAGTATTCTTTCTCCCCTATCCTCAGGGATAGTATATATATATATATATATATATATATATATATATATATATATATATATATATATCACCCACAAATTTCTTTACTAAGATAGAGTCTCATTATGGGATGTTTAAGTAATTATTATGATCACTTTTATTAGTAAGGAATTACATTGACTTTTAACAGCTTATCTTCAATTACCAGAGATACGCCTATCCACTAACTAGCCTTGTGTGCCATGTACCCACGCCGTCAGCACTAATTACGAAAGACAGAATAACTACAGGACATAATAACATGAAAATAAACAATAAATCTGTTTAAAAAAAGAATACGTGAATAAATACTTCAGTGGTGGAAGAGGAATGGATGAATAGAACAGAGTGAATGAGGAGGTGATGAATGTGGACATGAAGGAATTTAAGAAGTTGTGCCACAGTAGGAAATGACCAAGGGATGAAGATCATGTGGGCTCCATGAGTGCAGACCTCCCTCCTGGTACAGATGAAGGGGTCAGATGTACATAAACCATGGAAAGGTCTGTGGGGGCCTGGTTGTGGATAAGGGGGAGGGAGCTGTGGTTTCGGTGCATTACACATGACAGCTAAATGGGACACGATAAGTCCCAAGTGCACTTTCGTGTGATTCATACATCGTCAGGCGAGATGCAGGAGTAAAGCACACACACGCACACACACACACACACACACACACACACACAATCAACTAAACATAAGAAAATAATCATGAAACTAATGTAGAGTTTGTTACGAATTCGTCTTATCTTACATCACTGTCTCTGGGGTTAGTAACAAAGGCATATTACTTGGTCATTCGTGACTCTCTGGGGTCGGTAGGAAGCATCATTAGGTCATTCGTGAGTCTCTGGGGTCAGTAGAAAGGATCATTGAATCATTCGTGAGTGAACCAATGGCAAGTATAACTAGGTCGTTCGTGAGTCCCTAGGAATTCATAGAAAGTATGATTAGCTCATTCGTGAGTATCTGAGCATCAGTAGCAAGCACTGTTGGCTCGTTCGTGAGTCTCTGCGGACAAGTAGTGAGCGTTATTAGCTCGTTCGTGAGTCGTTGGGAACTATTAGCGAACAATATTAACTGGTTCGTTAATCTTCTGGCTTTGATAGTGAGCATTATCAGTTCGTTCGTGAGATTCCGGGGACCAGCAGCGAGCATTATCAACTCGTTCGTGAGATTTTGGGATCTAGTAGCGAGCATTATCAACTCGTTCGTGAGATTTCGGGATTCAATGGCGAGCATTATCAGCTCGTTCGTGAGATTTCGGGATTTAGTAGCGAGCATTATCAGCTCGTTCGTGAGATTTTGGGATTTAGCAGCGAGCATTATCAACTCGTTCGTGAGATTTCGGGATATAGTGGCGAGCATTATCAACTCGTTCGTAAGATTTCGGTATTTAGTGGCAAGTATTATCAGCTTGTCCGTAAGATTTCGGTATTTAGTGGGGAGCATTATCAGCTCGTTCGTGAGATTCCGGGGTTTAGTTCGTGAGACACTGGGGACTTAACAACGAGCATTATACATTGATCCTCACTCTTGTGACCACTTCTACCACCACGCCAGGGGAGGCCATAGTCTACATCAAGTTTCCACCAATACCTTAAAAGTTACGTGGCAGTTTGGCGTGGGTTGGGAGACCCTGTATGATACATACTAGGTGTGTACCTGTCCCTCCTACCCGTGTTATAGAGGGGGAGGGTCTGTCAGGCCTCGCTCCCTCCTACCCCTGTTATAGAGGGGGTCTGGTCTGTCAGGCCTCGCTCTGTACCCCTGTTATAGAGGGGGGTCCGTCAGGCCTCGCTCCCTCCTACCCCTGTTATAGAGGGGGAGGGTCTGTCAGGCCACGCTCCCTCCTACCCCTGTTATAGAGAGGGAGGGTCTGTCAGGCCTCGCTCCCTCCTACCCCTGTTATAGAGGGGGAGGGTCTGTCAGGCCTCGCTCCCTCCTACCCCTGTTATAGAGAGGGAGGGTCTGTCAGGCCTCGCTCCCTCCTACCCCTGTTATAGAGGGGGGTCTGTCAGGCCTCGCTCCCTCCTACCCCTGTTATAGAGAGGGAGGGTCTGTCAGGCCTCGCTCCCTCCTACCCCTGTTATAGAGGAGGGTCTGTCAGGGGTCTGTCTCTACCCCCTTGCGTGGAGGGGGAACTATTTTTGTGTCTGGCTCTCTCGTGTCGCCAAACGTTGTCTGCCGCCAGGCATCAGCTCCTCCCTCGCCATAGATATGCCTAATCACCAGAGGTTACGTGGATAATCAAAGGTTCGCTTCTTCCCTTTCCCATTCTCTCAGTCTGGTCTGCTTGCTATACAGTTGGAGGGAGTCCCTCACGAGCACTTGGGGTGATGGAGGGTGAGGGGTGATGGAGGTTTTGAGGGTGGTGGGTGATGGGGATGTGTGGGTGATGGAGGGTGTTAGTCCGATGGAGTTTGAGGGAGGAGAAGGTGTTTAGTTGATGGCGTGGATGTATGATGGTGGTCTTAGTGTGATGGAGTGAGAGTGGTGTAATTGTGATGGAGTATGTGGGTGAGGGAGGTATTGATACATACACAGGGTGTGTAGGTGACTGGGTGTCAGTATGAGTGAAGGAGTGTGAGGGGTCACCTTGGTGTTAATATAGAGTATGTACATGAGAGAGGTGTTTGAATAAGGTGATTCACTTGGTGTGTCAGTATGAGAGTGTGTGTGGGTTAGGATGGGAGTCAGTATGACACAGTGTGTGGGTTAGATGGGAGTCAGTATGACACAGTGTGTGGGTTAGATGGGAGTCAGTATGACAGTGTGTGTGGGTTAGATGGGAGTCAGTATGACGGTGTGTGTGGGTTAGGATGGGAGTCAGTATGACGGTGTGTGTGGGTTAGGATGGGAGTCAGTATGACACAGTGTGTGTGGGTTAAGATGAGAGTCAGTGTGACACAGTGTGTGTGGGTTAAGATGAGAGTCAGTGTGACACAGTGTGTGTGAGTTAAGATGAGAGTCAGTGTGACACAGTGTGTGTGGGTTAAGATGAGAGTCAGTATGACACAGTGTGTGTGGAATAGGCAAAGTCAAATTGTATGGACAGTTCAATCTAACACACACACATACACACACACACACTCTCTCTCTCTCTCTCTCTCTCTCTCTCTCTCTCTCTCTCTCTCTCTCTCTCTCTCTCTCTCTCTCTCTCTCTCTCTCTCACTCGGAGGGAGCGTAGAGGGTCTCAGGGAGCGACAGTTTTGTCTTCTGGCATCTAGATCACTTACAGCCACCGTATCGCAACAGAAGACGTCGTCGCAGCTGCCGTTGGCAAGTAACGGAAGCAAACGGCTTCTGTTGCGTGAGCGACTCCCTGTTTTCAGTTGTGTGGTCGTCACGCTGTTTACTCGCACGACTCTCAACTGGTCGTACCATGCAAAGAGAGAGGTCACTCTTGTCTTTAGCCACGGTTTGAGAGAGAGAGAGAGAGAGAGAGAGAGAGAGAGAGAGAGAGAGAGAGAGAGAGAGAGAGAGAGAGAGAGAGAGAGGGCAAGAGAGCTCACGGGTGAGTGTTGTGGTGGTCGACGGCGTTGGGTGGGACTTGCCAAAGAGAATATCACGTTACACTTCGACGTTGTAAGAGCCACCCTCATCTCTCACTGAAACGTGTTGCTGTCACTGACTTACTGTCACTGAAGTAACAAACAGTGAGAGAGAGATACACCTGGATATGTTGTCGTATCACTGCTTCCCTTGTTGTGGTGTTGTCATTCACGAGACGCGAGATCTCTTCCCTCGATTCTAAACACCCTCTTGTTTTTTCCTTGGACGACCGAGTCTCTCTCTCTCTCTCTCTCTCTCTCTCTCTCTCTCTCTCTCTCTCTCTCTCTCTCTCTCTCTCTCTCTCTCTCTCTCTCCCAGTATCGTCTGCGTCTGCTCTACCATCCAACACTCCCTCACTGCGACCACGAACCCTACGGCCAGGCACTCAGTCATACACAGCACACAGCAGGAGGAGGAGGAACCACTACTACCATCTCCTCCTCCTCCTCCCAACATCCATCTCCCTGACGACCTACTTGCGTTTGGGAGGTGGTCACCGCCGCTGTCTCGGCGCCCTTTGGATGCTGTACTCACCGCTCTTGCCCACGCCAGGGGCGCCTAGGACGGCGATCTTGACCTCCGAGAGAGACGACTTTTTCCGTCGGATCCCCCGGATGGCGTTGCTCGTCATGCCTGCAGGAGGGGAGGTGGAGGAAGAGGTATTAGTGCCCAGATGCCACCACACCCGAGCCATCTGCCATTCCCTTACCCTAACATTTCAGGTCCTCAGTTGTACATCCATCCATCTCGACCCTCTCTGTTGGGTCCGAGACGAGGGTGAAGGATGGTGGAAAGAAAAGTCTACTGTGGGGGTAGATTTTTACCGTTGTATGTTGTGAGTAAGAGGGACGTGTGTAGATAAACATGGGGGTTGGTGGGTGTATGAGGGGTAGTAGGTGGGTTGAGAACGGGGTGGGCATTTTGCTGGTGTTTACGGAGGGGGGGAAGTGGCGCGTTCTTACATCATGTCGGTCATGTTGATACGAACTCATAACACGGACCACGTCAACACGCTGACGTTTTTCAGCCTCACGTGACTAAAACCTCATGAATCCGTCCGAGACTTTATGAGTGTATAGAGTGCCATGCATGTGTTAACTCAGTGTCCAAACATTATCCGTTTCCTGATTTACGTACATACCAAGACGACAGATGCCAAGGTCGTTTTTCTGTTTTAGATGGTGGTTCTGGAGTGTCTGATAAGTTGTACATGTTGTTATATATATATATATATATATATATATATATATATATATATATATATATATATATATATCTTATACTTGGTTGCCGTTTCCCGCTTTAGCGAGGTAGCGCCAGGAGCAGACAAAAAAATGCCACATCTGTTCACAGATGTTCACATCTTGCTGTCATGTGTAATTCACCGAAACCACAGTTCCCTATTTACAGTCAGACCTCACCAATCTTTCCATGGTTTACCCCGGACGCTTCACATGCCCTGGTTCAGTTCATTGGTAGCACGTCGACCCCAGTATCCCACATCGTTCCAATTCAGTAGATCCCGCGCACGTCTCTCATCCTCCTGCATGTTCTGGCCCCGATCGCGCAAAACCTTTTTCATTCCAATCCCTCCATCTCTAATTTGGTCTCCCACTTCTCCTTGTTCCCTCTACATCTGACACACATATGTCCTCCTTGTCAATCTCTTCTTTCTCATCCTCTCCATATATCCAAACCATTGCAGCACATCCCCCTCCGCTCTCTCAACCACACTCTTCCTATTACCACACATCGCTCTTACCCTTTCCTCAGTCACTCGATCAAACCACCTCACTCCACACACTGTCCTCAAGCATTTCATTTCCAACACATTCACCCACCTCCTTATCTATAGCCCATGACGCTCATCCATACAATGTTGTTGGGATCACTATTCCTCCAAACACACTACGCCTCTTCGTCGTATATCAACTGACATATTTCTTTCTTGTATCTCCCCTGATGATGTGATTATTACCCGAAAGTGCACTTGGGCACTTATCGTGTTTCACTTTCCCCATGGACTCATAGGGATATATATATATATATATATATATATATATATATATATATATATATATATATATATATATATATATATATATATATATATATATAAGGGCTTCTGTTTTAAGAAGAAGGTAAAGAGTGCATGGCAAAGTTATTAGGTAGGGTGTGGAGGAACGGAAAACGGAATGACTGAAGAGACGGGTGAAAGAAGGTGTAAGTTGAGAACAGGAATGAATCAGAATTTTCAAACACCGAGGAACATATCTTTTTTTTCCACTGAAGGTGGAGATGCGCATTTAGATACTGGCAGTTGAAGGACAGGTGAGGGGGAAGGTATGGTGTGATTAACGTAGGGGAAGTGCATTGGAAGGACTGGTTCAACTGAATCAAATAAGGATGAAATGTAGAATATACACAGGCAAAGAACAAGAGGGTAGGGGGATGGGTGTTTTTCTCCCACCTAAATGAAGAGGACATCAAGAATGTTAGATAACAGAAGACCTGATGGTCTAAACCACTAGGTCATCTGCTACAGGAGATGAATAGTCTACTTCGATCCTGATAATGTACGTCCATGATCATTCAAAAGTCTGTCGAACCCATCACTTAAGATATCTTTGTTTTTTTGCCAGATGTACACAGAGATGGGACGGAAATGAGAAGGAGCGAAGATGGAATAGTGAGACATTATGTGAGACACTACACCAGGAATAAGGCTCTTAACTGTTGAGGAAGATAGATAAGTATAAAAGTAGGAATAGATACTGAAAGAAAGAGAGAGGAAGCATTATTAAAGGCAATACGTGCCTCACATCCTCCCTCTCTCTCCCACAGAGAGACATCTCCTCTCTCCCACAGTAGCACCCCTTTCTCTCCCTCAGTAACACCCCCCTCTCTCCCACATTAACGCCCCTCTCTCTCCCACAGTAACACCCCCCTCTCTCCCACAGAAACACCCCCTCACTCCCACAGAAACACCCCCGTCTCTCCCACAGAAACACCCCCTCACTCCCACAGTAACACCCCCCTCTCTCCCACAGTAACACCCTCCCCCTCTCTCTCCCACAGTAACACCCCCCTCACTCCCACAGAAACACCCCCTCTCTCTCCCACAGTAACACCCCCTCTCTCTCCCACAGTAACACCTCCTCTTTCCCACAGTAACACCCCTCTCACTCCCACAGAAACATCTCTCTCTCTCTCTCTCTCTCTCTCTCTCTCTCTCTCTCTCTCTCTCTCTCTCTCCCACAAAGACACACAACAAAAATAACGAGTCTTCTCTTGCACGTAAATAGCTTGAGGAAGCGAACGCAAAAGAGGAAACGAAAAGTTAAGATAAATATCTAAAAGTCTCTCAAGATAACGAGAACGTAAATATAAGTGACTACGAGGCAAATAACTAAAAAAGAATCTTTTCAGTTAATGATAATAGGGTGATAAATGGTGAGCGGTAGAAGAGGGAGGACAAAAAAGATACATATCTACATTGTAGATGACGCGTGTGTACACGACGCGAGTGAGCTGTCGCAAGGGCGCCTCGCTACCGCTACAGTAGAGGTGGTGCTCGCCTCCACACATGGAGGGATGGTCCTCTGTGCCTCACTGGAGGTGACACTCCCACCACACATGGAGGGATGGTCCTCTGTGCCTCACTGGAGGTGACACTCCCTCCACACATGGAGGGGTCGTCCTTGTGCCTCACTGGAGGTGACACCCCCTCCACACATCAAGGGATGGTCCTCTGTGCCTCACTGGAGGTGACACTCCCTCCACACATGGAGGGGTGGTCCTCTGTGTCTCACTGGAGGTGGCACCCCCTCCACACATGGAGGGATGGTCCTCTGTGCCTCACTGGTCATGACACTCCCTCCACACATGGAGGGATGGTCCTCTGTGCCTCACTGGTCATGACACTCCCTCCACACATGGAGGGATGGTCCTCTTGCCTCACTGGAGGTGACACTCCCTCCACACATGGAGGGATGGTCCTCTGTGCCTCACTGGAGGTGATACCTCCTCCAAACATGGAGGGATGGTCCTCTGTGCCTCACTGGAGGTGACACTCCCTCCACACATGGAGGGATGGTCCTCTGTGCCTCACTGGAGGCGACACCCCCTCCAAACATGGAGGGGTCGTCCTCTTGCCTCACTGGAGGTGACACTCCCTCCACACATGGAGGGATGGTCCTCTGTGCCTCACTGGAGGCGACACCCCCTCCAAACATGGAGGGGTCGTCCTCTGTGCCTCACTGGAGGTGACACTTCCTCCACACATGGAGGGATGGTCCTCTGTGCCTCACTGGAGGTGACACTACCTCCACACATCGAGGACCTGGGGCTGGCCTGAGTGCCAATGACCCCCTCCATTCAACTCCCTCCTACGCGGTGATTATATCGTCCTTATCTGACCTTATCGCAGATGAATCTCACCGCCGCTGCCCTGTGATTAATCACTTCCCTCCCCTTAACTCCCTCCCATTAACGTCGTCGCGGCTCAAACGCCCGTGACGCGCGCGCAGGCCGCACGCGCGAGAGCGAGACAAGCCA
This sequence comes from Panulirus ornatus, assembly GCF_036320965.1. NCBI lineage: Eukaryota > Metazoa > Arthropoda > Malacostraca > Decapoda > Palinuridae > Panulirus > Panulirus ornatus. The sequence continues at coordinate 8,726,819 of NC_092276.1, forward strand.
GCGATGCCTGTGTGTGTGTGTGTTCGGACGGGGTGGTGGGTGGGTAGGGGGTTCAAGACGCCTAGGGATGGTTTACGTCTTATCGCGTCCAATGATCGACCTCCCAGCGCCCTCACCTACTCGTCAGGGGCACCGCGACCCGTCAAGGGCTTTACATACCCCAGCCGTTGGAGGACAACGACGCCCTTGTGCCCTGGCGATGAATCGCGAAATGATACGAACTTCCCGATGCATACGAATCATTCACAGTTCACCTCTTATGTCATATCTCGCCTATTTTGATATAAAGACCTTTAGAAAATGTACTGAATAATTGTGAAGAGGTGATGGGTAAATTGTTGGACAGAAGACATCTTACTTTGTACATGATTTCAAATGAAATGGAAAACAGGACTCGAACTAGTACATTAATAAGTGAGGTTTCGAAACTGTATCAAAAAAAATGAATGAAACGAGCTCACATATCAAGGATGGTGTGAGAAGCAAACAACTGCGTCTCGACCTAATTTTTGTTGACCTCTCATGATCAGGTGAACCAATTAGAAGAACACGCTTCCTTATGACAGGAATAGAAACGAGGAGTGAAACATTCTGATCTTGGACGAAAGGCAACAAAATTTTGGAGTTCTAAAGAGGGTCAGGACACATGATGGAGCAGATGGTTCGAACTGTCTCGGTCGGTGCTTCATTTTCCCTCGCTGTCGATCTCACAATGTCATCCGAAAACTCTCCTATATCTCAAAACTTAGCATTTCTCTCACCGATTCTTTCATAATGTAATCCAATATTATTTCTGTTCTTTCTTTCTTCATTGTCTCTTCTAACTCTCCACCTTTATTCTACAATGATCATTTTTTTTCCTTGAGAGAACGCCTCTTGGAATCCGCTGTCGCGTCTGGTAGTGAAGCAGGCTTCGAATCATCATCTCGCTCTTGAAAATGTGAAACACCCACGAAGAAAATGGACCATTAAGATAATGCTGAAGTCGAGCCGTTGTGAGGAAGACAGCCTCACAACTTTCGCCATCGGGGGTCTAAAGAAATGCTGTACTGACGAAGGAACTACAAATTCAAATGACCTCTTCATCTTCCACAAGTTCGTCTCCAATGATTCTTTGGCGCAAAACAAGACGACATGAAATGTACCCGAGACAGATTCTAATCCTGGTGTCATTTTGACCTACGAATGACCCTCAGACTATAACCATTTTAATCTAATTACCTGGTGGGATGCTATACCTGGTGGGATGCTATACCTGGTGGGATGCTATTCCTGATGGGGTGGTATACCTGATGGGGTAGTATACCTGGTCGGGTGCTATACCTGATGGGGTGGTATACCTGGTGGAATACTATACCTGGTGGGGTGCTATGCCTGGTGGGGGTGCTATACCTGGTGGAATACTATACCTGGTGGGGTGCTATGCCTGGTGGGGGTGCTATACCTGGTGGAATACTATACCTGGTGGGGTGCTATATCTGGTGGGATGCTATACCTTGTGGAATACTATACCTGGTGGGGTGCTATGCCTGGTGGGGGTGCTATACCTGGTGGAATACTATACCTGGTGGGGTGCTATGCCTGGTCGGGTGCTATACCTGGTGGAGTGTTATACCTAGTTGGGTGCTATACTTGGTGAGGTGCTATACCTGGTGGGGTGCTCTACGTTTTTCTTCTATACAACACGCGCAAACTTCGTGAGGTACTATACGCGATGCGATGCTATACTTCATGAGATGCTATACATGGTGGAATGCTATACACTGTGGTTTTGTTATAAAAGTTGAACTACTGTAAGGTATGCACGATGAATTGTTGTATAGCATAAGCCGCTAATAAGGGTGAACTACTCTGTACTTTGAGCCGCCATACAGGATGGTGTGCTATATAGCATTGCTATACAGAGTGAGTTACTTTGTAGCACAGTCTGCTATGCAGGATGAACTTTTGTATAGCTTGGGCTGCTATACAGGATGAACTGTTGTATATCTTGTACTAGTATGCAGAATATACTGTTGTATAGCATAGACTGCTATAAAGGGTGAGCTGCTATATAGCACAGATTGCTATACAGCATGAATTGCTGTATCGCATGGGTTGCTATGCATGATGGACTGTTGTAATGCTTGGGTTGCTATGCAGGATGAATCATTGTATAACATACGTTGCTATACAGCTTGAACTATTATGAAACAAAGACTGCTATACAGTATGAATTATATTATAGCATGGATTGCTATACGGGATGAACTGTTCTATATCATGGACAGCTATACAGGGGGAACTGCTGTATAGCATAAGTTTGCTATACAGAATGAAGTGCTATATAGCATGGTGCTGCTATACAGGGTGAACTGCTGTATAGCATAGGCTGCTATACAGGATGAACTGCGGTACAGCATTGGGTTGCTATATAGGGTGAAGTGTTATATAGCACTGAGCTGCACTATAGGATGAACTGGAACATAGCATAGGCTGCAATACAGGGTGAAGTGCTATATAGCATGGTACTGCTATATAGGGTGAACTGCCGTATAGCATAGGCTGCTATACAGGATGAAGTGCTATACAGCATGGTGCTGCTATACAGGGTGAACTATTGTATAGCCTAGGGTGCTATACAGAATGAAGTGCAGTATAGCATGGTGCTGCTATACAGGATGAAGTGCAGTATAGCATGGTGCTGCTATACAGGGTGAACTATTGTATAGCCTAGGCTGCTATACAGAATGAAGTGCAGTATAGCATGGTGCTACTATACAGGATGAAGTGCAGTATAGCATAGTGCTGCTATACAGGGTGAACTATTGTATAGCCTAGGCTGCTATACAGAATGAAGTGCAGTATAGCATGGTGCTACTATACAGGATGAAGTGCAGTATAGCATAGTGCTGCTATACAGGGTGAACTATTGTATAGCCTAGGCTGCTATACAGAGTAACCAGCTTCTAAGGTGAGGTAACCGTGAGTGTTGCTGGGTGAGATGGTTCCATCTGGGGTTGCCAGTGTCTTGCTGGCTTAACAACTTTAGTGGAATAACAACGAAGGAAGAAAAATAAAAATCATCCAATTTATTCTCACGAAAGTCAACTGCAGCACTTCATGGGTGGGTGGGTGGGCGGGTCGGTGGGCGGGTGGGTGTGTGAGGGCGTCGTCTGCCATTACCTTGTTCAACTTGAAGTCGCGCGACTCGTTCTCAGCTTCTGCGCCAGTTAAGTGTGGACGAGTTCTGTGGCTACGAGATTGACGGGTGTGGCTACGAGCCAGGATGAGTGTTGCTACGAGTCAGGATGAGTGTTGCTACGAGTCAGGATGAGTGTTGCTACGAGTCAGGATGACGGGTGTTGCTACGAGTCAGGATGAGTGTGGCTGCGAGTCAGGACGAGTGTTGCTACGAGTCAGGATGACGGGTGTTGCTACGAGTCAGGATGAGTGTGGCTACGAGTCAGGATGAGTGTTGCTACGAGTCAGGATGAGTGTGGCTACGAGTCAGGATGAGTGTTGCTACGAGTCAGGATGACGGGTGTTGCTACGAGTCAGGATGAGTGTGGCTACGAGCCAGGATGACGGGTGTTGCTACGAGTCAGGATGAGTGTGGCTACGAGTCAGGATGACGGGTGTTGCTACGAGTCAGGATGAGTGTGGCTACGAGTCAGGATGAGTGTTGCTACGAGTCAGGATGAGTGTGGCTACGAGCCAGGATGACGGGTGTTGCTACGAGTCAGGATGACGGGTGTTGCTACGAGTCAGGATGAGTGTGGCTACGAGCCAGGATGACGGGTGTTGCTACGAGTCAGGATGAGTGTGGCTACGAGTCAGGATGAGTGTTGCTACGAGTCAGGATGAGTGTTGCTACGAGTTTGGATGAGTGTGGCTACGAGGATTGACGAGTGTTGCTACGAGTCAGGATGACGGGTGTTGCTACGAGTCAGGATGAGTGTGGCTACGAGGATTGACGAGTGTGGCTGCGAGTCAGGATGAGTGTGGCTACGAGTCAGGATGAGTGTTGCTACGAGGCAGGATGAGTGTTGCTACGAGCCTGGACGAGTGTTGCTACGAGTCAGGATGAGTGTTGCTACGAGTCAGCATGAGTGTTGCTACGAGCTGGGATGAGGTTGATACGAGCCTGGACGGGTGTTGCTGCGAGCCGGGATGAGTGTGGCTACGAGTCAGCATGAGTGTTGCTACCAGCTAGGATGAGTGTGGCTACAAGTCTAGACGAGTGTTGCTACGAGTAAGGACGAGTATTGCTACCAGATAGGTTGAGTGTTGCTACGGGCCAGGACGAATGGTGCTACGAGCCTGGACGAGTGTTGCTACGAGCCTGGACGAGTGTTGCTACGAGCCGGGATGAGTGTTGCTACGAGCCGGGATGAGTGTTGCTACGAGCCGGGATGAGTGTTGCTACGAGCTAGGACGAATGTTACTACGAGCCTGGACGAGTGTTGCTACGAGCCGGGACGAGTGTTGCTACGAGCTAGGAAGAGTGTTGCTACGAGCCTGGACGAGTGTTGCTACGAGCTAAGTCCTCCTCTGATGTGAGGTAACGGGTTACTAAGTCCTCCTCTGTTGTGAGGTAACGGATCACTAAGTCCACCTCTGTTGTGAGGTAACAGATCACTAAGTCCACCTCTGTTGTGAGGTAACAGATCACTAAGTCCTCCTCTGTTGTGAGGTAACAGATCACTAAGTCCACCTCTGTTGTGAGGTAACAGATCACTAAGTCCACCTCTGTTGTGAGGTAACAGATCACTAAGTCCACCTCTGTTGTGAGGTAACAGATCACTAAGTCCTCCTCTGTTGTGAGGTAACGGATCACTAAGTCCTCCTCTGTTGTGAGGTAACAGACCACTAAGTCCACCTCTGTTGTGAGGTAACGGAGCAGCAAGCCCTCCCCTGCTTAGGGGTATCGGGGCAGTGAGCCCTCCCCTGCTGTGGGGTAACAGGGGAAACGAACCCTCATTTATTGTGAGGCAACTGTACAGCAAACAACATACCGTGTTGTGAGGAGACGACACAGCACAACCAACCATTCCTCCCCACCCACCTCTGTCTGTGAGCTACTGAGACAGGAAAACCCCCCTCCCCTGTCGTGAGATAACGTCACAACACACACACACACACACACACACACACACACACACACACACACACACACACCCAGAACTCCTGCTGTAAAGTCACAACACACTCTGGCCTGTCTATTCTCTCTCTCCCTTGCAGTGAGACGAAGCCACACACTTTTCAGAATCACGTACTGTGATCTAAGCTACACACCGAGGCCTTCTCCTGCCCCCCTTGTTGTGAGCTAGGAGCACACGCCGAAGACTCGCCATGCCCTTGTTGTGAACTAGGAGCACACGCCGAAGCCTCGCCATGCCCTTGTTGTGAACTAGGAGCACACTCGAAGCCTCGCCATGCCCTTGTTGTGAGCTAGGAGCACACGCCGAAGCCTCGCCATGCCCTTGTTGTGAACCAGAAGCACACCCGAAGCCTCGCCATGCCCTTGTTGTGAACCAGAAGCACACCCGAAGCCTCGCCATGCCCTTGTTGTGAGCTAGGAGCACACCCAAAGCCTCGCCATGCCCTTGTTGTGAACCAGAAGCACACCCGAAGCCTCGCCATGCCCTTGTTGTGAGCTAGGAGCACACCCGAAGCCTCGCCATGCCCTTGTTGTGAACCAGAAGCACACGCCGAGCCTGGCCATGCCGCGCGGTAAGGGACACGACGAAAATGGTCGTTCTTTGTCATGTACAAACATTGTGTATTTTCAGCAGGTTGCTCCCCCCCCACCCCCCCACGGTGCCAAGGGCCCCTCGGAGTAACTCGGCTTAATCGAGGAGGCGACGCGTCGGGCGGAGCACACGCTGGCGATGCCAAGCGACCGTGGTGGACGTGAAGACACACACACACACACACACATACACACACACCTCCCCCGCGCACGACGACGTTGAACGACCTCGCCTGTAGCGTAAGCCGCTGGTGTCCTACACACACACACACACACACACACAGCCACACACACACACACACACACACACACACATACACACACACATACACACACACATACACAATCTTTTTGTTTTCATATACAAACACGTACAAAAAAATTCCCGACTCACATAGAATAGTCGCTTGGGCTCAACCTATACTGAAATTACATGTAATAGACGAGTGTACATCTATTGATGAGTACAGAGTACCCACGAGTGTACTCATGTTAGTTGATGATATTGTAATTTGAAGGGTGAGTCTTGCCTATGACTCAGTTCTATATAGATACGTCTTGTACTCTCGGTTTTGCTCCTGTGGACATATCGTGGCGAAGAGACAGACAAAAGAGGTTCCTTCTGTCTCGCCTTCTGCAGCAGAACGTGCACGGACGCGCGCGTGCGCCCCCCTCGCACGCGCGCCTGAACGAGGAACGGGAAAAAGGTTTTTCTAACAATAGACATCATTCCCAAACCGCTAATGTCTAGCTGCAGCTCCATGGTTATCATCGCTTTTATCTCGTTCTCGCTCGTCGGCTCGCTCGCCCACCTGGCCCCCTTTTTTGGTGGGGGAATGTTGATAGACTTCTCTGTGTAAGGGCATTCTGGAACGACACCTACACTACACCCCCACACACACACACTCCTCCCACCATTTGCTCCCTAGCGTTTCTTGGCAGAGAACAAAACATTCTTGTAGTTTGATGCTAAATCCGGAGTCATCTCATTAACTTGAAGATGCCTTCACGTCTTTTCGTCCAGCGTCCTAAGCTTTCCTATTCGCTGCCTTTCTTACTCAAGCAACTATATATATATATATATATATATATATATATATATATATATATATATATATATATATATATATATATATATTGGAAAGGATCACAATTGTTCGCGTGATCAAGTATATTCCTATGAGTCCACGGGGAAAATGAAACACGATAAGTTGCCAAGTGCACTTTCGTGTCATAATTACATCATCAGGGGAGACACAAGAAGGATATATAACAGTCAGTTGATATACAAAGAAGAGACGTAGCTAGGACGCCATTTGGTAAACAGTGATGTGATCATTACACGAAAGTGCACTTGGGAACTTACCGTGTTTCATTTTCCCCGTGGACAAATAGGAATATACTTGATCACGCGCTCAATTGTGATCCTTTCCAATATATATATATATATATATATATATATATATATATATATATATATATATATATATATATATATATATATATATATATATAAGTTCTGTCGCGTGGATTGCTGGCATAGATCGTGTTTGTACCCCTTCGTCTGCGAGCGTGTGAGAACATCACCAGTATTCCGACATCTTTGTCCCCACGCATCTCTCTCATTCATTCAGGCTCCAAGGGCAAGTGCTAAGGCACGACGAACTCACTTCGAGGGACAACTCTGGTCCAAGTACTCCTGCCGGAGGTGACCCTCGAAGTAGAAACTCCTGTTCAATACACAGGTGGAGGATTACTTGGGGGTGACCCTCGACGTGCCAACAGGTGAGGTAGAAGCTCCTGTTCAATACACAGGTGGAGGATTACTGGGTTTACACAACCTCAAAGAGAGGTTAGGTGTGTTCTCCTCGGCCTCGGCGACTGTGAGGGAGGGAGGGATTAAGAAATCTCAAAGGATCGTCAACATGAAGGGCTGCTACTGTCTATCAGGCTGGCTGAAGTCGGCGATAAAAACAGGTCATTAAAAGCGGTACGCTGGGTGGAGGTCACACACACACACACACACTGGCAGGCACTAAGTCTCCTTCCTCATCTCAGCTTTTAGCCTGAGTCCTCTTCCTTGCTTTCTCAGCTTTAGCTCGAGTCTCCCTCTCTCCCTCCTCAGCTTTAGCCTAAGCTTCTTTTCTCCTGTCTTTCCTGCCTCCTCAGCTGTTGCAGCTTGAATTGTCTTACTTGTTTCCTAAGCTTTTATCTTGAGTCTCCCTCTCTTACCTCCTCAGCTTTAGCTTCTTAAGTCCTCTTCCTTTTCTTCCTCTTTCTCCTCAGCTTTAGCCGGAGCCTCTTTCCCCCTACTTCCTCAGCTTTAGCCGGAGCCTCTTTCCTCCTACTTCCTCAGCTTTAGCCTAAGCCTGCATCCTCAGCTTTAGCCGGAGCCTCTTTTTCCCCTACCTCCTCAGCTGTGACCCCCCTCATCTTCTTCTTCCTTCCCTGTATCCTCAGCTTTAGCCGGAGCCTCTTTTCCCCTACCACCTCAGCTGTGATCCCCCTCATCTTCTTCTTCCTTCCCTGTATCCTCAGCTTTAGCCTAAGCCTGCATCTTCAGCTTTAGCTGGAGCCTCTTTTTCCCCTACCTCCTCAGCTGTGACCCCCCTCATTTTCTCCTTCCCTGCGTCCTCAGCTTTAGCCGGAGCCTCTTTCCCCCTACCACCTCAGCTGTGACCCCCCCTCATCTTCTTCTTCCTTCCCTGTATCCTCAGCTTTAGCCTAAGCCTGCATCCTCAGCTTTAGCCAGCGTCTTCGAGGATACACATATACCGAAACACCAACCCAGAAGCTTATGGGAGAGAAGGAGGAATAAGCTTATGTGTTGGTGAGGCAGCTTTCCCTGCCTCTCCAAAAGCCCGCGAACTCGTGATGTCAAGCGAGACTTTAAAGACTCCGCGATCGCAATCGCGAACTCGTGACGTCAAGCGAGACTTTAAAGACTCCGCGATCGCGAACTCGTGACGTAAATAAAGCGAGACTTTAAAGACTCCGCGATCGCAATCGCGAACTCGTGACGTCAAGCGAGACTTTAAAGACTCCGCGATCGCGAACTCGTGACGTCAAGCGAGACTTTAAAGACTCCGCGATCGCGAACTCGTGACGTCAAGCGAGACTTTAAAGACTCCGCGATCGCGAACTCGTGACGTAAATAAAGCAAGACTTTAAAGTCTCCGCGAACAATGCTGCGAAAAAAAAATAAAAATGATAATAATATAATCTCTTTCGTAATGCTGGGAGTGAACGGGGATTTGTGGGGGGTGTGTGCACATCACTTATAGCCCCCACCAACCCAGTTAACCCCCTACCCCACCTCAGCTTTCGAGCTAAAAACCTCGGAAGGGGAGAGAGAGAGAGAGAGAGAGAGAGAGAGAGAGAGAGAGAGAGAGAGAGAGAGAGAGAGATTGATTAATAGATAGGTAGATAGATAGATAGATAGATAGATAGATAGAGAGAGAGAGAGAGAGAGAGAGAGAGAGAGAGAGATTGATTAATAGATAGGTAGATAGATAGATAGATAGATAGAGAGAGAGAGAGAGAGAGAGAGAGAGAGAGAGAGAGAGAGAGAGAGAGAGAGAGAGAGAGAGAGAGTAATAGATAGATAGATAGGTAGATAGATAGATAGATAGAGAGAGAGAGAGAGAGAGAGAGAGAGAGAGAGAGAGAGAGAGAGAGAGAGAGAGAGAGAGAGAGTGGAGTGGGATGGAGGAGGTGGGTGCAGTGAGAGAGAGTGGGATGGAGGAGGTGGGTGCAGTGAGAGAGAGTGGGATGGAGGAGGTGGGTGTAGTGAGTGGCTCTGGGTTGGGGAGGAAGTGGGGTGAATATTGGTACATCTCTCGTCGTCTTCAAGGTCATCTAAGGGGAAGTGATGGGAGACGCATCTCACTGGGTGCGTTACAGGTGTTACAGCGACGTGTGTTGTGTCACAGGTGTTACAGCGACGTGTGTTGCGTCACAGGTGTTACAGCGACGTGTGTTGTGTTACAGGTGTTACAGCGACGTGTGTTGCGTCACAGGTGTTACAGCGACGTGTGTTGTGTCACAGGTGTTACAGCGACGTGTGTTGTGTTACAGGTGTTACAGCGACGTGTGTTGCGTCACAGGTGTTACAGCGACGTGTGTTGTGTCACAGGTGTTACAGCGACGTGTGTTGTGTTACAGGTGTTACAGCGACGTGTGTTGCGTCACAGGTGTTACAGCGACGTGTGTTGTGTTACAGGTGTTACAGCGACGTGTGTTGCGTCACAGGTGTTACAGCGACGAGCGTTACGTCACAGGTGTTACGGCGACGAGTGTTGAGACACGGGTGTTACAGCGACGTGTGCTGTGTTACAGGTGTTACAGCAACGAGCGTTATGTCACAGGTGTTACAGCAACGAGCGTTACGTCACAGGTGTTACAGCGACGAGCGTTGCGTCACAATGGTACACTATACGGGTAAAATTACAAGGGTACATCAACACGAGGTACATTACTGGGTTACAGCAACAAGCGGAGACAAAACAGTGGTACACCACAAGGGTGAGTTACAGCGGTACACCAACCGTGGGTGCTTTGCAGGGGTGAACGAACGAGAGGTACATAGCACAGGTACATCACAGGGGTACAGCAATGTGAGATATACCACTAAGGTACGGCAACGAAGGGTACATCACCGGGGGTACATAAGAGGGTACAGGAGAGAAAAAGATACATGGCAGGGGTACAGCAGCAAGAGGTACGTCATTAGGGGATGTTACAGGGGTACAGGAAAGAGCGACGTGAGCAACGGGTACATGGAAGGGGTACGTCACAGAGGTACAGCAACAACAGGTACACCCCAGGGGTACATCACAGGGTAGAAGGAAGGAGGGAAGAAGGAAGAAGGAAGGAGGGAAGAAGGAGGAAACAGGAAGGAGGAAGTAGCGATGTTGGAGGCCACGGCCCCTTGCCAGCGCTGCTTGTGTGAACCTCCCCAACCCCACCTCAACCCCCACCCCAACCTCACAACCCCCACTTCAATCACCACATCCACCCCCACCCAACCCCCAGGGTCTGGGGGGATGGGGGCGGAAGGCAAGGGGAAGAGAGAGGCCCCCTCCCCCCCAGTGGCTTGACGGCACTGAGATAGCTCTAGTAGCAGTGAAAGACCCAACTCTGCTGGCTCTGTTACCCTGAAATATCTATTAGAGCTGAAACAGTGAAAGTTCAACTGATTCCCTGGCACTGAGAGATCTTAAAAAAGAAGCACTGTTACACTGGAGGTTCTATCACCAGTGTGGCACTGGATGATCCAGTTGCAGTGCTGCACTGAAAGCTCTATGGACGTAGTAGTACTAGAAGCCATAACATCACTGAAACGTCTATTGGCACTGTTGCAGTGAAAGCTCTATAGACGTAGTGCCACTAGAAGGCTTAACATCACTGAAACTTCTATCGGCACTGTGGCACTACAAGACCCGAGTAGAGACAACGGAACAGTGAAACCTCTAATGGCAGTGATAATAGTTCAAGGACAACCAAAAGCAGCAGTGCCCACTAAAGCTCTAGTTTCACTGAAAGCTCCATTGACACTGAGAGCTCTTACAAGCATTGAAAGCACTGTTGCTATTTTTCTGGCACTGGAAATCCTAAAGGCACTGCAAAGAGCTCTAAAAGGCACTGTAGCACTGGAAGCCGAGAATGAACGTTCCTCTTATCGACTCTAATTCTATAATTACTGTTCAAAGAACGTTTCGAAAAGTGTGTCGTAAATATCGACTTCAATTCGGTGTAAAATACTTGTGAGTTATTCTTTCACGTATTCTGTAAATCATTTCTATCTACATGGTCAAGAATTTACAGTAACGCTTTTGGGTCTGAAACAAGTATTTTCTTTGTCATGGGGAGAAACCATCCACTGGACAGATCCCTGGCTGTCATGGGGAGAAACCATAGACTGGATAGATCCCTGGCTGTCATGGGGAGAAACCATCCACTGGATAGATCCCTGGCTGTCATGGGGAGAAACCAGACATCGTACAGACCCTTGGCTGTCATGGGGAGAAACCCATCCACTGGACAGATCCCTGGCTGTCATGGGGAGAAACCAGACATCGTACAGACCCTTGGCTGTCATGGGGAGAAACCATCCACTGGACAGACCCTTGGCTGTCATGGAGAAAACCCATCCACTGGACAGGTCCCTGGCTGTCATGGGGAGAAACCATCCACTGGACAGACCCTTGGCTGTCATAGAGAGAAACCATCCACTGGACAGACCCCTTGGCTGTCATGGGGAGAAACCATCCACTGGACAGACCCCTTGGCTGTCATGGGGAGAAACCATCCACTGGACAGACCCCTGGCTGTCATGGGGAGAAACCATCCACTGGACAGATCCCTGGCTGTCATGGGGAGAAACCGTCCACTGGACAGACACCTGGACAGATCCCTGGCTGTCATGGGGAGAAACCATAGACTGACAGATCCCTTGGCTGTCATGGGGAGAAACCATAGACTGGACAGATCCCTTGGCTGTCATGGGGAGAAACCATCCACTGGACAGATCCCTGGCTGTCATGGGGAGAAACCATCCACTGGACAGATCCCTGGCTGTCATAGGGAGAAACCATCCACTGGACATACCCTTGGCTGTCATGGGGAGAAACCATAGACTGGACAGATCCCTTGGCTGTCATGGGGAGAAACCATCCACTGGACAGATCCCTGGCTGTCATGGAGAAAACCCATCCACTGGACAGACCCCTTGGCTATCATAGGGAGAAACCATCCACTGAACAGATCCCTTGGCTTTCATGGGGAGAAGCCATAGACTGGACAGACCCTTGGCTGTCATGGGGAGAAACCATCCCCTAGACAGACCTCTGGCTATCATGGGGAGAAACCAGGCATCAGAATCACACAAGCTACAACCTGGCTATTCACGACGGCACAGAGATGAATGCTGGACAACGAAAGGAAATCCAGTGTAACAATAATTACATTGTACCAAAGGTAATCCATTGCGACCAGAAGGGTCGTGTTTGGGAGTTACCTTCAGAGGCGAAGTTGCCTCATCCACCTTCCTCATCTGAGTACAGGAGGGTTTGTCGTGTAGATTATGAGTTTAATGAAGCCTTCTACTCCACCTCGTGAGTACAGGAGGGTCTCTCGTGTAGATTATGAGTTTAATGAAGTCTTCTACTCTACCTCGTGAGTACAGGAGGGCCTCTGCCGTGTAGATTATGAGTTTAATGAAGTCTTCTACTCTACCTCGTGAGTACAGGAGGGTCTCTCGTGTAGATTATGAGTTTAATGAAGTCTTCTACTCTACCTCGTGAGTACAGGAGGGTCTGCCGTGTAGATTATGAGTTTAATGAAGTCTTCTACTCTACCTCGTGAGTACAGGAGGGTCTCTCGTGTAGATTATGAGTTTAATGAAGTCTTCTACTCTACCTCGTGAGTACAGGAGGGTCTGCCGTGTAGATTATGAGTTTAATGAAGTCTTCTACTCTACCTCGTGAGTACAGGAGGGTCTCTCGTGTAGATTATGAGTTTAATGAAGTCTTCTACTCTACCTCGTGAGTACAGGAGGGTCTGCCGTGTAGATTATGAGTTTAATGAAGTCTTCTACTCTACCTCGTGAGTACAGGAGGGTCTCTCGTGTAGATTATGAGTTTAATGAAGTCTTCTACTCTACCTCGTGAGTACAGGAGGGTCTGCCGTGTAGATTATGAGTTTAATGAAGTCTTCTACTCTACCTCGTGAGTACAGGAGGGTCTGCCGTGTAGATTATGAGTTTAATGAAGTCTTCTACTCTACCTCGTGAGTACTGGAGGGTTTGTTGTGTAGATTATGGGTTTAATGAAGCCTTCTACTCCACCTCGTGAGTACAGGAGGGTCTGCCGTGTAGATTATGAGTTTAATGAAGCCTTCTACTCCACCTCGTGAGTACAGGAGGGTCTGTTGTGTAGATTATGGGTTTAATGAAGCCTTCTACTCTACCTCGTGAGTACAAGAGGCTCTGTTGTGTAGATTATGAGTTTAATGAAGTCTTCTACTCTACCTCGTGAGTACAGGAGGGTCTCTCGTGTAGATTATGAGTTTAATGAAGCCTTCTACTTTACCTCGTGAGTACAGGAGGGTCTGCCGTGTAGATTATGAGTTTAATGAAGCCTTCTACTCCACCTCGTGAGTACTGGAGGGTTTGTTGTGTAGATTATGGGTTTAATGAAGCCTTCTACTCTACCTCGTGAGTACAGGAGGGTCTCTCGTGTAGATTATGAGTTTAATGAAGTCTTCTACTCTACCTCGTGAGTACAGGAGGGTCTGCCGTGTAGATTATGAGTTTAATGAAGTCTTCTACTCTACCTCGTGAGTACAGGAGGGTCTGCCGTGTAGATTATGAGTTTAATGAAGTCTTCTACTCTACCTCGTGAGTACAGGAGGGTCTCTCGTGTAGATTATGAGTTTAATGAAGCCTTCTACTCTACCTCGTGAGTACAGGAGGGTCTGTTGTGTAGATTATGAGTTCAGTGAAGCTTTCTACTCTCCCTACCCCGTCTGTATCTATATAGAGATCAAGATTTCAGTATACTACCGCGCTCCTCCAGCAGATAACCTCGTCGTAGACCATCAGGTTTCCCCAGCTACGAGCCTTTACCACGCACCCGTGTGTGGACGACTCCTTATATAACGAACTATAGAATCAAAGGGATCGAGACACATCATTTACCTATCCTGAAGCCACTTTGTCTAAGCACCCTTGTGTGGACGACTCCTTATATAACGAACTATAGAATTCAAGGGATCGAGACACATCATATACCTATCCTGAAGCCACTTTGCTCTTCCCGAGAGACATCAACGTCTCAGTCACCACTACACCTTAAGAGCTACCCCACACACATCTACCAACAGGCTCCTAGCATTCATATATTGTTTCCCCTCCTTGCCTCTATACAAGGGCACGGTATACGTGCCCTCCGTCATGCGCCAGGCATCTCCCCTTGAGCCATACACTTGTCAGACGGCTTCATTAACCACTCAACAACACTGTCATCACCTCGATCTCTTTTTGAGAAACTTAATTGCAATCCCATCTACTACCGATGCATTATCACCTTTCATCTCGTGCGAGGCTGCCACTACCTCCTCTGTTTTTGCCTTCTCACTGGCTGGCCATGAGTCTTGCGCACCGCGTTCTTCCGTCTCCCTTTCATCTGACACATTCAACAGTCCATCAAAATGCTCACTCCATCTTTTCATACCGTCTTTGTCTTCACCGCTTCCTCATCCGCTTTCCTCACCGCCATCTTCATTTGTTCTCTATTCATCTCCTTCCGAAGCCTTTTCTTATCATCCCTGAATTTCATCATTACTCTCTTCTCTTATCTTTCATTTACTGTCTTTTTTTCCTGTTCTCGTACTTTTCTCCCGCCATTCTGCTGGATTCTCTTGTACCCTTCCCAAGGACACACACTCCTTCCCTGCGGATAATGACGTTACACCTCATCTTTTTGTTTCATCAACAAATAAACTTCTTCATTCCATTACCTACTACCCTATTTCATAATTCCGCATCCCACTTCCCTCATGTCACACATTTCACCTGTAAATCAGGCAGTATTATCTCCCCCTTCTTTTATTTATTCACTCTACGTTATTCATCATTCAGTCTATCCTGGTATGTCTGCACAAAAGCCATCTTGCTAATCTCACTCACTTTTGCCAGTTCCTTAACACGTATGTCATATCCTCTTTCCCTAAACCTAGCGACAGTATTTACACTCATCTCCATCAAGTAATGATCAGGCATTCCACCTGCCGTTCTTCTTAACACATTCTCATCCAATAATCTCCCCTTTCCAAACCTGTCACTTGTCACTTTGTCCATTAATGTTCCGTAAACCTGCCAGCCCCAGTCACTCATGTACATACCTGTATGTATCTCATATCAAACAAGGTAATCCGAATTACCATTTCTCTTTGATCACACAGCTTGATGGACCTTTAACCTAAAGACATTCACACCAGTGAGCTCCCATGCCCATCTGATTAAACCTTCAGTCGCCACAATATCCAACCTCGCATTCAGACGTGCTGCATAAAAGTTTGGTTCCTTGTATAGAAATGACTGCCGAAAAGCGCTCACTCACCTCCTACCGAGACAAAAATCCTTTCTAACTTTCATGCCTGTTACTTCCTGATACATAAAACACTAATAGATTTCCCTCCTCTGTTTGTGCACTTTTAACGTAAGTAAAGGTAATCCCTAAATCAATTTCTTGTCTCCTTGTTAACAATATAACAGTTCCTCGATCAGAAATTCAACCTCTATTCATATATCGTCTCTTGCCCTCTCACTAACCCCGGGCTTCGCTCCTTGAACGTATCCATCCACAGCCATTCCACCTCTTTACCCTTCACCTTCGTGTCACTCAGAGCCAGAACATCCAGGTTCCTCCTCACCAAACGTAGTATTCACCTCCCTCCCTTCTTTTCATACTGGTTACAACCAGACGCCCGAGCCTTAACTGTAATAGTAATGAGAGGTAAGAGGTGGGTGAAGGCAGGGGAGGAAGTACTGTTTCAATTACCGTTTGAATTCAGTGGCCGTCAAGGTGTTCCGTCTTGTATTGCTCAAGTTGATGTCTAGTTTTCTAAGCCTCATGTACTCGTGTGTTGGTGGAATTCAAACCACAGACGCAAACTCTCTCTCTCTCTCTCCATCTATCACACGACACTTGGCGACATGTAATTCACACAAGTCTTGATTCTAAATCACTCACACGTTTCTGTTTCTCCCTCTGGATCAGCGAGAGAGAAAAGAACTGGCCATGTATCTACCTGCGTGTTGTGAGAGGCCGAACGATTAATACAGAGACAGACAAGCAATGGACTCTCCCGCTCCTCACTGTATGACATTTCTAGATGCCTTTGGCTCCTTCATCACTAGATGAATTAGGTATGATTATCAGAACGAATAAGATACGTTTGGTAGACCTGCCATGGCAGCCATGGCGGTGCTATTCCAACACTCTCTCTCCTCCTCCATGTTGACATAATGGGATGAACTGCATTGCAGTCATACAGCAGGTCCACCAGTGACGTCATGATGACGTATACTGTTACTGCTATGATAATGATAATAATAAAAAGGATAATAATGATAATCATCATTGTTATAATTATTATCATTATCATAATCATTATCATTATTATCATTATTATTATCATTATTATTATCATTATCATTATTATTATAATTATCATTATTATCATTATCATTATTATTACTATTATTACAATTGTTATTATCATCATTATCATTATTATTATCATTATCATTATTGTTATCATTATTATCATTATTATCATTATTATTACTATTACAATTATCATTATCATTATTACTATTAGTATTATTATTATTATTATTATTATTATTATTATTATTATTATTATTATCATTATTATCATTATTGTTATCATTATTATTATTATTATTATTATTATTATTATTATTATTATTATTATTATTATCATTATTATTATCATTATTATTATCATTAACATTATCATTATTATTATCATTATTATTATCATCATTATTTCCGGTAATGAACCGTCATGAAGATCCTTGTCATGCAATCGTTCGATGACTGAATCATTGGTTCATGTCTTCCCTGCTTCATCAGCCAGTCAATAACCGAAGCAATACCTTGACGAACAAGAACTCTCTCTCTCTCTCTCTCTCTCTCTCTCTCTCTCTCTCTCTCTCTCTCTCTCTCTCTCTCTCTCTCTCTCATACTATTCGCCATTTCCCGCGGCAACGAGGTAGTGCCAAGAACAGAGGACTGAGCCTTTGAGGTAATATCCTCACTTGGCCCCCTTCTCTGTTCCTTCCTTTGGAAAACTAAAAAAACGAGAGGGGAGGATTTCCAGCCCCCAGCTCCCTTCCCTTTTAGTCGCCTTCTACGACACGCAGGGAATACATGGGAAGTATTCTGTCTCCTCTATCCCCAGGAATATATATATATATATATATATATATATATATATATATATATATATATATATATATATATATATATATATATATATATATATGTTATCCCTGGGGATAGGGGATTAAGAATACTTCCCACGTATTCCCTGCGTGTCGTAGAAGGCGACTAAAAGGGGAGGGAGCGGGGG
This sequence comes from Panulirus ornatus, assembly GCF_036320965.1. NCBI lineage: Eukaryota > Metazoa > Arthropoda > Malacostraca > Decapoda > Palinuridae > Panulirus > Panulirus ornatus. The sequence goes on from NC_092276.1 coordinate 8,744,715, forward strand.
GCTGGAAAACCTCCCCTCTCGTTTTTTTTTTTTTTTTTCCAAAAGAAGGAACAGAGGGGGCCAGGTGAGGATATTCCAAAAAAGGCCCAGTCCTCTGTTCTTAACGCTACCTCACTAACGCGGGAAATGGCAAATAGTTTAAAAGAAAAAGAATATATATATATATATATATATATATATATATATATATATATATATATATATATATATATATATATATATATATATATATATATAGTTTTGGAAAGAGGGGCAAGTATGAAGTCTGTTGTGGGTGACAGAGCTTGGGAAGTGAGTCAGTTGTTGTTCGCTGATGATACAGCGCTGGTGGCTGATTCATGTGAGAAACTGCAGAAGCTGGTGACTGAGTTTGGTAAAGTGTGTGAAAGAAGAAAGTTAAGAGTAAATGTGAATAAGAGCAAGGTTATTAGGTACAGTAGGATTGAGGGTCAAGTCAATTGGGAGGTAAGTTTGAATGGAGAAAAACTGGAGAAAGTAAAGTGTTTTAGATATCTGGGAGTGGATCTGGCAGCGGATGGAACCATGGAAGCGGAAGTGAATCATAGGGTGGGGGAGGGGGCGAAAATCCTGGGAGCCTTGAAGAATGTATGGAAGTCGAGAACATCATCTCGGAAAGCAAAAATGGGTATGTTTGAAGGAATAGTGGTTCCAGCAATGTTGTATGGTTGCGAGGCGTGGGCTATGGATAGAGTTGTGCCCAGGAGTGTGGATGTGCTGGAAATGAGATGTCTGAGGACAATGTGTGGTGTGAGGTGGTTTGATCGAGTAAGTAATGTAAGGGTAAGAGAGATGTGTGGAAATAAAAAGAGCGTGGTTGAGAGAGCAGAAGAGGGTGTTTTGAAATGGTTTGGGCACATGGAGAGAATGAGTGAGGAAAGATTGACCAAGAGGATATATGTGTCGGAGGTGGAGGGAACGAGGAGAAGTGGGAGACCAATTTGGAGGTGGAAAGATGAAGTGAAAAAGATTTTGAGTGATCGGGGCCTGAACATGCAGGAGGGTGAAAGGCGGGCAAGGAATAGAGTGAATTGGATCGATGTGGTGTACCGGGGTTGACGTGCTGTCAGTGGATTGAATCAGGGCATGTGAAGCGTCTGGGGTAAACCATGGAAAGTTGTGTGGGGCCTGGATGTGGAAAGGGAGCTGTGGTTTCGGGCATTATTGCATGACAGCTAGAGACTGAGTGTGAACGAATGGGGCCTTTGTTGTCTTTTCCTAGCGCTACCTCGCACACATGAGGGGGGAGGGGGATGGTATTCCATGTGTGGCGAGGTGGCGATGGGAATGAATAAAGGCAGACAGTGTGAATTGTGTGCATGGGTATATATGTATGTGTCTGTGTGTGTATATATATATGTGTACATTGAGATGTATAGGTATGCATATTTGCGTGTGTGGACGTGTGTGTGTATATACATGTGTATGGGAGTGGGCTGGGCCATTTCTTTCGTCTGTTTCCTCGCGCTACCTCGCAAACGCGGGAGACAGCGACAAAGCAAAATAAAATAAAAAAATTATATATATATATATATATATATATATATATATATATATATATATATATATATATATATATATATATATATAGTGAAATCGCACTTCAGGAGGAGTTCATAGTTAATATAAAACATGTTCTAAAAAACAGTTGTTTTGTAATGTTGCTTTCCAGTACATTAACACCATCAGCAAGACCTTAGTAAATATTAGACAGAATCATGCAACAATTGGGAGTGTTTTACGCTATTAGATGCAAGGTATGTGATTATGTAGGCCAGACCATTAAGACTCTAACGGAGATATGTTATTAGCAATGACATTCGGCACGGAGGGATGACCACAAAAATAGCGATCGCTAAACATTGTCATGAAAATGATCATCCCCCATAGATCTTGAGAAATCCCTGTTATTCTATACCCTTCTGCTGATTATGCCACACGTATCGTCATGGAATCTGTCTTAATTGCTAATACTAAGAACTTTAATTTGTTCCCGGGCAATTTCAAAGCCCATCCTAGCAGTAAGCAAATCATTATGAGAGAATTGACAAAACACGAATAAATAAAAAAAAGTTGTTTGTTTATGACACACTTAGCTACCCAGGTCAACCACCCGACACCTGACCCTCCTTAATCACTCTCCCTTACAAGGGTTACGACTAGTCATAGCTGACAGTGCTTGGCCTAGATGGAATGGTGTTGTACGGCGGGAACCAAGTGGGATGTTGGGATTTAAATAACTTTGTTATGTCCTGGCACCTGATGAGGTGGATTGTCTTCACGAAACATGTCGTGCGATATATATATATATATATATATATATATATATATATATATATATATATATATATGCGAACAAAGTGCATATGAACGCGCACCTTCTTAATACATACAAACGTCCAACAGCCGGGATCGAACCCGGGACCCCTGTGCAACAGGCGGGAATGCTACCGCAAGGATATGATCGCCCCTAATAGGGGAATGACTATTCGAATGTATATATATATATATATATATATATATATATATATATATATATATATATATATATATATATATATATATAAATATTCATACATATTCGCCATTTCCTTCGTTAGCGAGGTAGCTTTAAGAACAGAGGAAAATCCTCACTTAGACCCTTATTTTGGAACAGTAGAAACTGGAAGGGAGGATTTCTAGCCCCCCCCCCCTTTTTAGTCGCTGCGGTTTTGAATGGTATTGCAGTGAAATTTATTAGAAAAGCGGGTGACTGTGTTGTTGACTGGTTGGTAAGGATATTTAATGCATGATTCATGGTGAAGTGCCTGAGGATTGGCGGAATGCATGCATTGTGTCATTGTACAAAGGCAAAGGGATAAAGGTAGTGTTCAAATTACAGAGGTATAAGTTTGTTGAGTATTCCTGGTAAATTATATGGGAGGGTATTGATTGAGAGGTTGAAGGCATGTACAGAGCATCAGACTGGGGAAGAGCAGTGTGGTTTCAGAAGTGGTGGAGGATGTGTGGATCAGATGTTTGCTTTGAAGAATGTAAGTGAGAAATACTTAGAAAAACTGATGGATTTGTATGTAGCATTTGTGAATCTGGAGAAGGCATATGACAGAGTTAATAGAGATGCTCGTGGAAGGTATTAAGAATATATGGTTTGGGAGGCAAGTTGTTAGAAGCAGTGAAAAGTTTTTATCGAGAATGTAAGGCTTGTGTACGAGTAGGAAGGGAGGAAAGTGACTGGTTCTCAGCGAATGTCGGTTTGCGGCAGGGGTGCGTGATGTCGCCATGGTTGTTTAATTTGTTTATGGATGGGGTTGTTAGGGAGGTGAATGCAAGAGTTTTGGAGAGAGGAACAAGCATGCAGTCTGTTTTGGATGAGAGGGCTTGGGAAGTGAGTCAGTTGTTGTTCGCTGATGATACAGCGCTAGTGGCTGATTCGGGTGAGAAACTGCCGAAGCTGGTGACTGAGAGTAAATGTGAATAAGAGCAAGGTTATTAGGTACAGTAGGGTTGAAGGACAAGCCGATTGGGAGGTAAGTCTGAATGGAGAAAAACTGGAGGAAGTGAAGTGTTTTAGTTATCTGGGAGAGGATTTGGCAGCGGATGGAACCATGGAAGCGGAAGTGCATCACAGGGTGGGGGAGGGGGCGTAAGTTCTGAGAGCACTGAAGAATGTGTGGAAGGGAAGAACATTTTCTCGGAAAGCAAAAATGGGTATGTTTGAAGGAATAGTGGTTCCAACAATGTTGTATGGTTGCGAGGTGTGGGCTATGGATAGAGTTGTGCGCAGGAGGATGGATGTGCTGGAAATGAGATGTTTGAGGACAATATGTGGTGTGAGGTGATTTGATCGAGTAAGGTAACGTAAGGGTAAGAGAGATGTGTGGTAATCAAAAGAGTTTTCTGTGGGTAGCCGCCACGACCAGGATTCGAACCTATGCAGATTCGACCCTGAATGCATCACGGGTAGTAACACCAATCGCTACACGATCAAAACACTAAAATGAGATGAATAATGACGAATATTTTAAATGAAACCTAAAATAGCATTGAAAATGACTTGATATATCCCCAACTGGCCTGGCATTGTTAATCATTGTTCTAGGAAGAACAAGTAACTGTCCTAGTATAATCAATTATTGTTCTAGTGAGAACAAGTAACTGTCCTAGTATAATCAATTATTGTTCTAGTGAGAACAAGTAACTGGTCTAGCATTATTACTTAGTGCTCTAGGAAGAACAAGTCACTGACCTGGCATTATCAATTATTGTTCTAGGGAGAACAAGTCACTGACCTGGCATTATCAATTATTGTTCTAGGGAGAACAAGCAACTCTCCTGTCATTATTTCTTATTGTTATAAGAAGAACAAGTAAATGGTCTAGTATTATTACTTATTGTTCTGGAGAGAACAAGTAAATGGCCTGACATTCTTAATTATTGTTCAAGGGAGAACAAGTAACTATGTGTAAGATACTGGTATACTGGGACAAGACAGTGTAAGATACTGGTATACTTGGACAAGACAGTGTAAGATACTGGTATACCGGGACAAGACAGTGTAAGATACTGGTATACTTGGACAAGACAGTGTAAGATACTGGTATATCAGGACAAGACAGTGTAAGATACTGGTATACCAGGACAAGACAGTGTAAGATACTGGTATACTTGGACAAGACAGTGTAAGATACTGGTATACCGGGACAAGACAGTGTAAGATACTGGTATACCAGGACAAGACAGTGTAAGATACCGGTATACTTGGACAAGACAGTGTAAGATACTGATATACCTGGACAAGACATTGTAAGATACTGGTATATCAGGACAAGACAGTGTAAGATACTGGTATATCAGGACAAGACAGTGTAAGATACTGGTATACTTGGACAAGACAGTGTAAGATACTGGTATACCGGGACAAGACAGTGTAAGATACTGGTATACCGGGACAAGACAGTGTAAGATACTGGTATATCAGGACAAGACAGTGTAAGATACTGGTATACCAGGACAAGACAGTGTAAGATACTGATATACCTGGACAAGACATTGTAAGATACTGGTATATCAGGACAAGACAGTGTAAGATACTGGTATACCGGGGCAAGACGGTATAAGATACCGGTATACTGGGACATCATAAGGTACTGGTCTACCGGGAAAATATACTATAAGAAAAACTCCGTCTACAAGTCATAGACAGGAACTGGGTTGGCTTGTAGGAACTTACTTGTGATGAGGGAAGTTCGCGTTCACCAGCACTCGCTCGCTACGCAGCCTTGCTGAGGTCCTCCTTGGTATATACACTGACCCCTCACACTCGCACACGCACCCCTCACAACGTCGGTGTACGAGGCCTTACTCCATGTTTCCGACCTCGCCCCTCGCAAACCATCGACCACCACTCGTGAATCGCAACAGGACGTAATCTAACACATAATGAAATGGCCTACTTATCATAGTAATCGAGGAGGGGGGTTATATGCACTTGGAACTATTACTTATCAACGTGAAGTAGGAAGTATTAAGTAGCGCCTCTAGGTCTCTGACACTTTACGGACCACCACCACTGGAGCGAGAGCATGTTCAGGCGTGGATCACCCGAGGCCCGAGTCTCTCGCACGAAGTGGTTTACTGAAGGAGGAGGAGGAGGTGGGTATGTGTGTGTGTGTGTGTGTGTGTAATGGTTACGTTCGTCCCCGTCCACCGCCCCTCACACAGGCACGGCACTGACTGAGGTGCCCTCTCCTCCTCCTCCTCCTCCTCCTCCTCCTCTCCCTTTCTCAGGGGCACCAGGTGCCAGGCCCGGCGGCTCGGGTAGTGCTCACCCAGTGCCAAACGTGCCAGCAGGTTCTCCCTCCCTCACCTCACCTCCGCTAACCTCCTTGACCTCACTGCACCATCGTGCCGCACGGACGCCCGCTTGCCTCCTTCCTCAAGCACAACACTGGTGTGAGAGACAAGAGACAGATAGACAGACTCACTCAACCTGATTTCTCCTTTTCTTCTTTAATGATCTACAGACGCGAGATAGTAAATATCTTCAAATAACCTACGCGCGAGATAGATAGTATTTTCTGTAAACCTACATTCGAGATAGATAGTATTTTCTATATCCTACATGCGAAATAGATAGTATTTTCTATAAACCTACATGCGAGATGGTTAGTATTTTCAATAACCTACACACACACATACACACACACACACACACACACACACACATATATATATATATATATATATATATATATATATATATATATATATATATATATATATATATATATATATATATATATATATATATATATATATATATATATATATATATATATATATATATATATATATATATATATATAATATATATATATATATATTTATATATATATATATATATTTATATATATATATATATATATATATATATATATATATATATATATATATATATATATATATATATATACGAAAGTTAAATAGAACTTCAGTAGTTGATACAATTTTATTTAACATGTCATTTTTCTATACATGTGGCACGACATTTTTCGTGGAGACAATCCACCTCATCATCAGGTGCCAGTACTTAACAAAGTTATCAAATTCCCAACATCACACTTGAGTTCCGCCGTCCAACACCAATCTTTATAGGCCAAGCACTGTCTGCTATGTCTGGTCGTAACGCTTGTATGGAAGAGTGTTTAAGGAGGGTCAGGTGGCGGGGGTTGACCTGGGTAGCTGGGTGTGTCATAAACAACTTTTCTCTATGTTTTCGTCAGTTTTCTCATAATGATTTAGTTAATGCTAGGATGAGCTTTAGAGTTGCCTGGGGACAAATTAAAGTTCTTACTATCAGCAATCAAGACAGATTCAGTGACGTTGCGTGTGGCATAATCAGCAGAAGGGTATAGAATAACAGGGATTTTCATGATCTATTGGGGCGATCATTTTCATGACAATGTTTAGCGATCGCATTTTTGTGGCCATTCCTTCGTCCTTCATGACGGTGCTAATAACATCGCCCATGTATCGAAAAATTACATGTTAAATAATATTGTATAAACTGCTGCTGAAGTGCGACTTCACCTTCGTGCTATCTATCATCACGGACCAGTGTGATCATCATATCTATCTATGGATGTATGTATCAATCTCTATCTATCTATCTATCTATCTATCTATCTATCTATCTATATATATATATATATATATATATATATATATATATATATATATATATATATATATATATATATATATATATATATATATATATTCCTATGAGTCCACGGGGAAAATGAAACACGAAAAGTTCCCAAGTGCACTTTCGTGTAATAATCACATCATCAGGGGAGACACAAGAGAGAAATATAACAGTCAGTTGATATACATCGAAGAGACGAAGCTAGGACGCTATTTGGTAAACATGTCTACCAAACATGTTTACCAAATGGCGTCCTAGCTTCGTCTCTTCGATGTATATCAACTGACTGTTATATTTCTCTCTTGTGTCTCCCCTGATGATGTGATTATTACACGAAAGTGCACTTGGGAACTTTTCGTGTTTCATTTTCCCCGTGGACTCATAGGAATATCTTGATCACGCGCAAAATTGTGATCCTTTCCAATATATATATATATATATATATATATATATATATATATATATATATATATATATATATATATATATATATAATCCCATGACATATCCATGACACATCCCTCCAGTTCAGGTTGCTACCCATGACACAGCCCTCTTCTTTTTTTCCTCAAATATTCTCACTATTCTGCTTTTTCCTTTACGTTTAGTGTATTTGTATTATTACGGTAACTTGTGCGTTCTAGTTTACAGAGGATGGCATCTCTTGGGGGTAGGCAGCCACACCAACGTTACGAGTGTTAGCATGACAATGACAACCATTATGACTGTTGATATGACACTGTCATTCAAGCTTTTGGTATGACAGTGACGGCAATTAAGACTGTTGGTATGATAGTGACAGTTATTAAGACTGGTGGTATGACAATGACAGACATTACGACTATTGGTATGACAATTGTGTCTTACCTGTGTTGGGTCGCCCAAACATTTTCCAAGTCACCCTTGTCTTAAGAATATATTTCACCAAATATCTCGGGGCTTTGGAGGGCTACCCTCTTATTCTAATCGTTAGATTTGTTGGAATTGATAAGAAGAGATTCTTTGCTTTCTGAAGTGTTGATAGAGAGTGCTTTTACCACACAATTTTCCTCTGATTGGAATCAATGCTCACTTTAAGAGAAC